>NC_092232.1:9496314-9516314 GCF_036320965.1 Panulirus ornatus
CTCTGGGGAGGTGTATTTTACTGGGGGGGGTTCTGGGGGAGGCTTCTGTTAGAGGGAGATTCTAAGGGGGCATCTGTTACTATGGGGGGACTGTGGGGGATATCTATTTTGTAGAAGTCTCTGGGGACTTCATAAGGCAAGAGTATGGGATAGAATTATAAGAGTACCTCTATGTGCAAAACTGTGACAAATATTTTATCAGTTTTCCCTTTTTTCTTTGACACCGGGAGATAAGATTGTGAAGGGAAGGAGCTGTTAAAGTGGAAACGATTAGAGACAGTTGTTATTTGTGAGAGACTGTGGGTACTGTCTCGTAGTCTGCTGAAGTATGTAGTCTGTGAACTGTGGATTTTGAGGAGATTCACCTGTTTTGTGGGAGAAACCTGTTGAGTCGAGAGGAGGAGAGGAGGAGGAGAAGGAAGAGGAGGAGGAGGAGGAGGAGAAGGAAGAGGAGGAGAAATAAGAAATGTGAGAGACCTCAGAATCAGCGGTCCAGTGGGCGAGGGTAAAGAGAGAGAGACTCAACTCTGTTGAGGGGGGATCAGATCCCACGACAAAAATGATTCATTTAAAGGCTTTGTGATACCAGGAAAGGGATTACCTTTTGTCCCGTGATACGTATTAAAACGAGGCGTTTATATATATATTTTTGAAAGTCCTTTATTATTATTATTATTATTATTATTATTATTATTATTATTATTATTATTATTGTTATTATTATTATTATTATCAACTGGTCTGAAGATTTTGTTGGTTTTTGATAATTTTTCCTCTCGTGGGGGAAAAAATGAAAGTATATATATATATATATATATATATATATATATATAGAGAGAGAGAGAGAGAGAGAGAGAGAGGATGTGTGGATCAGGTGTTTGCTTTGAAGAATGTATGTGAGAAATACTTAGAAAAGCAAATGGATTTGTATGTAGCATTTATGGATCTGGAGAAGGCATATGATAGAGTTGATTGAGATGCTCTGTGGAAGGTATTAAGAATATATGGTGTGGGAGGCAAGTTGTTAGAAGCAGTGAAAAGTTTTTATCGAGGATGTAAGGCATGTGTACGTGTAGGAAGAGAGGAAAGTGATTGGTTCTCAGTGAATGTAGGTTTGCAGCAGGGGTGTGTGATGTCTCCATGGTTGTTTAATTTGTTTATGGATGGGGTTGTTAGGGAGGTGAATGCAAGAGTTTTGGAAAGAGGGGCAAGTATGAAGTCTGTTGGGGATGAGAGAGCTTGGGAAGTGAGTCAGTTGTTGTTCGCTGATGATACAGCGCTGGTGGCTGATTCATGTGAGAAACTGCAGAAGCTGGTGACTGAGTTTGGAAAAGTGTGTGAAAGAAGAAAGTTAAGAGTAAATGTGAATAAGAGCAAGGTTATTAGGTACAGTAGGGTTGAGGGTCAAGTCAATTGGGAGGTGAGTTTGAATGGAGAAAAACTGGAGGAAGTGAAGTGTTTTAGATATCTGGGAGTGGATCTGGCAGCGGATGGAACCATGGAAGCGGAAGTGGATCATAGGGTGGGGGAGGGGGCAAAAATTCTGGGAGCCTTGAAGAATGTGTGGAAGTCGAGAACATTATCTCGGAAAGCAAAAATGGGTATGTTTGAAGGAATAGTGGTTCCAACAATGTTGTATGGTTGCGAGGCGTGGGCTATGGATAGAGTTGTGCGCAGGAGGATGGATGTGCTGGAAATGAGATGTTTGAGGACAATGTGTGGTGTGAGGTGGTTTGATCAATTAAGTAACGTAAGGGTAAGAGAGATGTGTGGAAATAAAAAGAGCGTGGTTGAGAGAGCAGAAGAGGGTGTTTTGAAATGGTTCGGGCACATGGAGAGAATGAGTGAGGAAAGATTGACCAAGAGGATATATGTGTCGGAGGTGGAGGGAACGAGGAGAAGAGGGAGACCAAATTGGAGGTGGAAAGATGGAGTGAAAAAGATTTTGTGTGATCGGGGCCTGAACATGCAGGAGGGTGAAAGGAGGGCAAGGAATAGAGTGAATTGGAGCGATGTGGTATACCGGGGTTGACGTGCTGTCAGTGGATTGAATCGGGGCATGTGAGGCGTCTGGGGTAAACCATGGAAAGCTGTGTAGGTATGTATATTTGCGTGTGTGGACGTATGTATATACATGTGTATGGGGGTGGGTTGGGCCATTTCTTTCGTCTGTTTCCTTGCGCTACCTCGCAAACGCGGGAATATATATATATATATATATATATATATATATATATATATATATATATATATATATATATATGATTATTTCATTGAGTGAGGACTACATTGTTTTAGTTAAGATAAGATAAGATAAGATACTTTATTCGTCAAATTGTTATACAAAATGTAATACAAAATGAAATTCGTTTTGGCTTTAGAGCTCCTTAGTAGTTGTAAAAAAAAAAGAAAAAGAAAGTGTGAGTATGTGGAGAGAGAGAGAGAGAGAGAGAGAGAGAGAGAGAGAGAGAGAGAGAGAGGTAAGGTGCTAGTTGTTTTTTTTTTTTTTCTATAAAGAACATCCAGAAAATGATATTTTATGGATGCATGCCAACACGAACTGAAACACACACACACACACACACACACACACACACACACACACGTAGCAACTCACAGTTTACGTTGACGATGATCCTCTTGCTCACGGAGGGGGGGACCTTGTTGCTGGCGATGCACAGGTAGGCCCCCATCTGCTTCCTGGACACGTTGTCCAGCGTCAGGTTACCGCCAGGCACGGAGTCCATCGCTGTGGGGCAGAGGGTGGCACACACCCATGAGGTTATGGATGGGGTATACACGGCGGATGACGTGGGTGAAGCGTTGGGTCATGAGGGGAAATGAAATACATGGATTTATGAGGGGCGGAATGTATATATATATATATATATATATATATATATATATATATATATATATATATATATATATATATATATCTTTCTCTTTCAAACTATTCGCCATTTCCCGCATTAGCGAGGTAGCGTTAAGAACAGAGAACTGGGCCTTTGAGGGAAAACCTCACCTGGCCCCCTTCTCTGTGCCTTCTTTTGGAAAATTAAAAAAAAAGTATATATATATATATATATATATATATATATATATATATATATATAGATAGATAGATAGATAGATAGAGAGAGAGAGAGAGAGAGAGATGGATGGAGATGTGAGGGGGGAAATATGTAGGATTATGAGTTAAGACAATGAGGTTTATAGGTACAATGTGTGACGACTGTTTGTTAAAACAAGGATATGATACACGAGTGAGGTTGGAGGCAAAATGTATGAGGCTTTGGATGAGATGCATGAGGAGGAGGGATAAGTGAGATGTGATATTGCCTCATTAGAGAGAGAGAGAGAGAGAGAGAGAGAGAGAGAGAGAGAGAGAGAGAGAGAGAGAGAGAGAGAGAATTAGGTAGATCCACAGACCACACAGACCCCAAGGTCCGAGTGAGTCCGTCCGGCGGTAATTCTACCTAAAGAGAGAGAGAGAGAGAGAGAGAGAGAGAGAGAGAGAGAGAGAGAGAGAGAGAGAGAGAGAATGGGGGGGCATGACACATGTTGAATACTAAGCAAATCCTTTTTGCATACTTTACTTTAAACCCGCTGTGGGAGATTACGAATGGGTCTGGTGATTACATTTCAACATTTAAGGGATTACATTCTGATTACATTTAAGTATTTAAGGGATTACATTCTACTGAGTTTCGTCTGGGAAGGGGGGGGGTGGAGGTATATTTTCCCCATTTCTTTAGGGTGGATTTGATGGGGGGAGGGG
Source organism: Panulirus ornatus (assembly GCF_036320965.1). Lineage (NCBI taxonomy): Eukaryota > Metazoa > Arthropoda > Malacostraca > Decapoda > Palinuridae > Panulirus > Panulirus ornatus. The sequence goes on from NC_092232.1 coordinate 9,500,096, forward strand.
TAAAGATGGAGGTAGGGAGGGAGGAGAGTAAGACTGATGGAGGAATGATGGAGAAATGGGGGAGGGAAGGGGGTGAGGAGGTATCGCCCGACCAACGAGTCGAAATTTGATAAAAGATGATAAAAACTGAGACAAACTTATCATTAGTCAGTTCCTCTCTATACTTCGGTGTTTTGGATGATAGTAATTATAATGATATGATAATGATGATGAAAATAGTGTTAGTAGTATCATAATAATGAAGATAGTATTAATAGTAATATTGATGATCATAATGATAATGTAATGAAGATAGTATTAATAGTAATATTGATGATAATAATGATAATAATAATAATGATGATAATGATAATGATAATTATGATAATGATAAGAAGTGTCACATGGTCCCACTTTGTAAGATAACGAATGCCATACTTTTCATTCTGACTGGTTCAGTGTGTATGATTCTGGTTCAGTGGGTTTGATTCTGGTTCAGTGAATTTAATTGTTTTTTTTTTTTATGATTAAATACGCGTAAAATTCTAACACTTTTCTGGCACCGTTTTCAACCTCATCTTAGGTGCTTATATCTGGTCCCTTGGTGTTATTTTTCTGTTATCTCTCTGATCAGTAACTGCTTTCTCGCCTCCTTACATCTCTCTGACCACTAGTGCTTTATTAGCTTATTTCGTTATTCATTATGCACCCAGTCAACGTAAACGCACCCTCCTGGCACACACTTTCTCACTCCTACGTTTCATGTTTCAAACACACTCCTCGGTTCTCGAGCACCGTTGTATGACACTATAGAACATTCGTGTTAACTGTGTCACACCCCTGGACTTTCCATCCTGCTCCTCTACCCTCCAACACTTTCTACTACCCTCCAACACACTCTACTACCCTCCAACGCAGTCTACTACCCTCCAACGCACTGCTTTACCTTCCAGCACACTCTTCGACTATCCAATTCACCGCTGTATTATCCAGTACATTTTTCTACTTTCCAGTACGCTCCTTTGCCCTCCAGCCCACTTTTCTACCCTGTGACACCCCTCTTCTTCTACCCTACAACACTCTCTTGTATCCCTAACACACTCTCCTACCTCTTCTCCCCTCCAACGTACACGTCTGTCCCTCAGAACACCTTTGTACTTGCAACACACTCCTCTGCCCCAACCAGCACACTCTTCCACCCCTCCAGCACACTCTTCCACCCCTCCAGCGCACTCTTCCACCCCTCCAGCGCACTCATCCATCCCTCCAGCGCACTCATCCACCCCTCCAGCGCACTCTTCCACCCCTCCGGCGCACTCTTCCACCCCTCCAGCGCACTCTTCCACCCCTCCAGCGCACTCTTCCACCCCTCCAGCGCACTCTTCTACCCCTCCGGCGCACTCATCCACCCCTCCAGCGCACTCATCCACCCCTCCAGCGCACTCATCCACCCCTCCAGCGCACTCTTCCACCCCTCCAGCGCACTCATCCACCCCTCCAGCGCACTCATCCACCCCTCCAGCGCACTCTTCCACCCCTCCAGCGCACTCTTCCACCCCTCCAGCGCACTCTTCCACCCCTCCAGCGCACTCTTCCACCCCTCCAGCGCACTCTTCTACCCCTCCGGCGCACTCATCCACCCCTCCAGCGCACTCATCCACCCCTCCAGCGCACTCATCCACCCCTCCAGCGCACTCATCCACCCCTCCAGCGCACTCATCCACCCCTCCAGCGCACTCTTCCACCCCTCCAGCGCACTCATCCACCCCTCCAGCGCACTCATCCACCCCTCCGGCGCACTCATCCACCCCTCCAGCGCACTCATCCACCCCTCCAGCGCACTCATCCACCCCTCCAGCGCACTCTTCCACCCCTCCAGCGCACTCATCCACCCCTCCAGCGCACTCTTCCACCCCTCCGACACACTTTCCTCTCCCCACTTCAGTGCCGCACCTTCGCCAACAATGTAAACCACACAGCAAATCTTCGGCTCCCTTCCGCCAACATTCCTTTCCCACTAACTCCTCCTCCTTGAGGACATGGTAATTCCTCCCATTCCATTTCTTCTCTCCCATATTTCGTCCAAGAAAGTCACACTCGGAATATTTTTCCCCCTCTTCCTTCTCCTCCCCGTTCCCCCCCTCCCCCCTCCTCCTCCCCATTCTCATTTTCCCACCCTCATTTTTCCATCAGACATTTTGTAGGAGTAGGTATTATCTCTCCTCTTCGAACCCAGTTCCATTCCTTTTACATTATTCTTGGAGGGTTCCTTCTTTTCTTTCTGTGGTGTTCGTTCACCGCTTTGAAGTGTACGTCTCTCGGTATATCTACACTTGGAGGGTTGGCCTGCTTTCCTTTGTGGAGGTATTTCATTCACAACTGTGAGTTGTTATGTCTCCCAGAGGTGTCTTTCACATTCTTATCTTCTTTTTTTTTTACCGGAGGCTCGCTACCTAACTTCCTTCTTTCGTGAGGTGATTCCTTGACTGTTTTGAATTTTATTTATTCTGTTGCCAATATTCGTGGAAGATTTGTCTCACAAGATACACACTGATATCACGTTTTTACTGTGCTCGCTTTTGGAGTTACTCCCTCTCCCACAGGACTCGTTTTTATTGAGCCCTTTTTTCAATAATGCTTAGTCTAGGAGGTATTCTTTCGCACGGCACTTTCTTGGCGTAAGAACTTACTCTTGGAGGCAACTCTGTCGGAGGAACTAACCCTTTGAGGCATCCCCGCTTGGAGGACTTACTTCAAGAGACCTACCTGCCGGAGGAACTTACACTTTTGAGTCCTACCTGCCGGAGGAACTTACACTTTTGAGTCCTGCCTGCCGGAGGAACTTACACTTTTGAGTCCTATCTGCCGGGGGAACTTTCACTTTGAGGTCTAACGGGGAACCTAATCTTGTAGGCATTCTAATCAAGGAACCTTACTCTTGGTGCCCTCCTCTACCAGAAAGACTTACTCTTGGTGCCCTCCTCTACCAGAAAGACTTACTCTTGGTGCCCTCCTCTACCAGAAAGACTTACTCTTGGAGATTACCTCTCTCACCCGTGGGAACTAATCCCGGAGGCCTCCGATCAGAAGGAATATGCTCTTCTAACCTTTACTGCCAGAGGAACTTGCTCCTGGAGACCTTCCTGCCTGAGGAACTTACTCTTGGAGCCCTCCCTGCCTGAGGAACTTACTCTTGGAGCCCTCCCTACCCGAGGAACTTACTCTTGGAGCCCTCCCTGCCTGAGGAACTTACTCTTGGAGCCCTCCCTGCCTGAGGAACTTACTCTTGGAGCCCTCCCTGCCTGAGGTGGACTTGATGATGATGCCGCGGCCGTCCTCGCGCTTCCACTTGACCTCAGGCGTGGGCAGACCCTCGGCCACACAGCGCAGGTGCACGGTGTCGCCCTCGTTGATGGTGGTGTCCGACGACGTCTTGTCGTTGATGATGTCCGGCGGGACTGTCGGGGCAGACGAGGGGGAAAGTGAGTCAGTGAGTGAGGGACAGAGAGAGAGAGAGAGAGAGAGAGAGAGAGAGAGAGAGAGAGAGAGAGAGGGAGAGAGAGAGAGAGAGAGAAAGAGGAAATAGAGGGGGAGGGGTGTAGGGTGGAAAGAGTTTAAAGTTCTGTTACTATCAGGGAGACACAGTGTTCTGAGTTTACACCAAGATGTGTACATGCATACATATACATAGGTAAATGTACTCACCACTATGTATGTATGTATCCATTCACACACACACACACACACACACACACACACACACACACACACACACACACATATATATATATATATATATATATATATATATATATATATATATATATATATATATATATATATATACATATATGTATATATATGGGAGCGGGGGGCTGGAAATCCTCCCATCTCATTATTTTTTTTTAATTTTCCAAAAGAAGGAATAGAGAAGGGGGCCAGGTGAGGATATTCCCTTAAAGGCCCAGTTCTCTGTTCTTAACGCTACCTTGCTAACGCGGGAAATGGCGAATAGTTTGAAAGAATGTATATATATATATACCTTCTAATCCACAGGGAAATGAAACACGATAAGTTCCCAAGTGCACTTTCGTGTAATAATCACACCATCAGGGGAGACACAAGAAAGAAATATAACAGTCAGTTGATATACAACGAAGAGACGTAGCTAGGATGGCGTCCTAGCAACGTCTCTTCCTCGTATATCAACTGACTGTTATATTTCTTTCTTGTGTCTCCCCCGATGATGTGAATATCACACGAAAGTGCACTTGGGAACTTAATCGTGTTTCATATTCCTGTGATTTTATGCATATATATATATATATATATATATATATATATATATATATATATATATATATATATATATATATAAATCGACCATAAGAATAATGCAGATACAAGTCACAAGAGCTACACTCTACAGCGCTATATAGGAGGACCTCACTCACTCCCACTTATATATGTAGCCCTTGAAATACTTCGCTACACTTATGTCTATAATTTCAAGTACTTAACTCCACTTATAACCTTGACTTCAAGGCTCTCGCTTCCCTTATACCTGCAACTTTGAATAATTAGCTCCACTTATCTGTTACTTCAAATGCTTGGCTCCACTTATATATCACTTCAGATACCTAACCCCACTTATACCTATCACTTCAAGTGGCTTCACGTACACCTAATACTTGAAATATTTAGCTCCACTTATATCTTTCACTTAGAATACATATTTCCGCTTATACCTATTATTTGAAATACATATACCCACTTATATCTATTACTCCAACTACAAAGCTCCACCTATACAGCTTCAAAGGCTTATGTCACCTTACACCACTCACTTCAGATAGCTCGCCTTATACCAGTCACTTCAAATACTCAGCTCACCTTGTACCAGTCGCTTCAGATACTTAGCTCACCTTATAACAGTCACTTCAGATACTTAGCTCACCTTATAACAGTCACTTCAGATACTTAGCTCACCTTATAACAGTCACTTCAGATACTTAGCTCACCTTATACCAGTCACTTCAGATACTTAGCTCACCTTATACCAGTCACTTCAGATACTTAGCTCACCTTATACCAGTCACTTCAGATACTTAGCTCACCTTATACTAGTCGTTTCAAATACTTAGCTCCACATACAACTAACACTTGAAACAGTTAACTCTACTCATACCCATCACTTCAGACACTGTAATGACTGTACCCCTCGGCTCTCTCTCTCTCTCTCTCTCTCTCTCTCTCTCTCTCTCTCTCTCTCTCTCTCTCTCTCACGGGCGATTATTATTCTTATCCTGTTTCCATTTACCTCGGGCTGACTCCCTCATTTCCCATTAATTTTAAAACCCTTCTCTCCCTTTAATTTAATGTCCATTTGCCCTCGCTGCTTCGCCCGGCTCTCTCTCTCTCTCTCTCTCTCTCTCTCTCTCTCTCTCTCTCTCTCTCTCTCTCTCTCTCTCTCTCTCTCTCTCTCTCTCTCTGCCACCTCCACATCAGTGGATGGAAGAGGAGGAGGATGTAGTGGTGGAGGAGGAGGTGGGGAGGAGAGAGAGAGAGAGAGAGAGAGAGAGAGAGAGAGAGAGAGAGAGAGAGAGAGAGAGAGAGAGAGAGAGTGGTCCACACCCCACCCAACCTCTTCCTCCCTCCTCCTCCTCCTCCCCTCCTCCTCTTCTTCCCCTCACACCCACCCTCATCCTCCTCTCTTCTTCCCCCCCCCCCCTCTCCCCCCACTGCCGCCACCCCCTTCAGGAGAGAATATAATATTGGACCAGCAGAGAGCCAGGCAGTCAGACGAGCGACCAGCCGGCCACCACCGGCGGTGCTCGGGTATAATGGGAATGTTCCATCATAGGTGGCAGTGTTGCCCCTTGCACGACTATTGTTACCACACCCCACCACCCACCTACCATCACCATCACCCACCATCACACACCATCACCGCCACCCACCACCCACCACCACAACCACCACCATCACCCACCTACCACCCACCACACCCCACCCACCATCACCATCACCACCCACCACCCACCACCACCCACCATCACCATCTACCACCATCACCACCCACCATCACCCACCACCACCCACCATCACCCACCACCAACCACCACCCACCATCACCACCCACCACCCACCCACCACCACCCACCATCACCACCCACCACCAACCACCATCACCACCCACCATCACCACCCACCATCACCACCCACCATCACCATCACCCACCACCCACCACACCCCACCCACCATCACCACCCACCATCACCCACCACCGCCACCCACCACCCACCACCACCACCTACCACCCACCATCACCACCCCTCCACCACCCACCACTACCCCTCCACCACCGCCACCACCCACCACACCCCACCACCCACCATCACCCCACCCTCCCCTCCTCCTCCCTCCCTCCGTCCCCTACCCACCCCTCCACCCACGTCATTGATGCCCACTCACACCCGCAACGCTGACTTGACCCCCACCATCCTCCTCCCCTCACCTCCCCTCCCCCTCCCCTCCTCCTCTCTTCTCCCCTCTCCCCCCTCCTCACCGCTTTTTTGCAATTACTTTTCGGTCGACATGCACGTTACTGTGGTCGTGATTGCCGACCTTATACCACTTTTTTTTTGATGGGACATTTTTTTTTTTTATTTTCTCTTTACGGTTTAAGATAATGTTTATCGTCTGGCATCGGTCTATTATAACCCAGGTGTTCTCACTGTGGTCGCTGGAACTCATTATGAGTGGCGATCATGATCACAGAGACTCATTATGAGTGGCGCTCATGATCACAGAGACTCATTATGAGTGGCGCTCATGATCACAGAGACTCATTATGAGTGGCGCTCATGATCACAGAGACTCATTATGAGTGGCACTCATGATCACAGAGACTCATTATGAGTGGCACTCATGATCACAGAGACTCATTATGAGTGGCACTCATGATCACAGAGACTCATTATGAGTGGCACTCATGATCACAGAGACTCATTATGAGTGACACTCATGATCACAGAGACTCATTATGAGTGGCACTCATGATCACAGAGACTCATTATGAGTGGCACTCATGATAACTGGAACTTATTATGAGTGGCACTCATGATCACAGAGACTCATTATGAGTGGCACTCATGATCACAGAGACTCATTATGAGTGGCGCTCATGATCACAGAGACTCATTATGAGTGGCACTCATGATAACTGGAACTCATTATCGTTCTGTGACACTCATTACCATGAGACAGCCGGTCTCCACCGTGACCCTCTGACCTTCCCTGGCACCTTTCACCATGACCTTTGACCTTCCCTGGCACCTTTCACCATGACCTTTGACCTTCCCTGGCACCTTTCACCATGACCTTTGACCCTTCCTGGCACCTTTCACCATGACCTTTGACCCTTCCTGGCACCTTTCACCATGACCTTTGACCCTTCCTGGCACCACTCATCATGACCCTCTGACAACGTCACCACGACCCTTGACCCCTGCGTGTCACCACTTACCGTGACCCTTAACCCTGTGTATCACCACTTACCACGACCCTTGAACCCTGCGTGTCACCACTTACCACGACCCTTGACCCCTGCGTGTCACCACTTACCATGCACTTTGATGCATCCGATCTGGTTCTTCATGACGGGCGTGTTGATCTGACACATGTAGCAGCCGCTGTCCGACTCCTTGACCTGGCGGATGTGGAGGTTCCAGGTTCGATGCTCGTCGTGGGTGACGGAGATGCGCGTGTTGTGCGTGACCACCCGCTTCTGTAGGCTTAGGATCGTCTGCGAGTCCACCTTGAGCCAGCCCACCTGTCCAGGGGGAGGGAGGAGGAGACACTGTGTGACGAGAGATGATGATGATGATGATGATGGTTTAAGATGGTGATGTTTATGATGATGATGATGATGAAGGTGAAGATGGTGATGGTGATGATGTTGATGATGGTGATTTGATGTTGATGATGGTAGTGATGATAAAGATTTATGATGGTGATTGGGGGGATGATGGTGTTGATGAAAGGTTTATGTTGTGATGTGATGTTTGGTTTATTTGATGAAGAAGGTTAGTTTTGGTGATGGGTGAAGAAAGATGATGATAAAGATGATGGTGATGGTGGGTGATGATGATGGGTGGTGTGATTTATTTGGGGATGATGTTTGGGGATGATGGTGATTTTATGATGTGATGATTAAAGATGATGGTGATGGTGATGGGATGGTGTGGTGAAAGGTGAGTGATGGTGATGATGGTGATGTGAAGTTTTATGATTTGTAGTGGTGATGGGGATGATGATGTTTATGGGGATGGTGTTGATGAAGATGGTGATGGTGATGATGATGGGGTTTTGGGGGTTATTTATGATGGAGAAAAGATGATTTATGATGATTAAATGGGATTGTGGTGAAAGTTTTGGTGATGGGGTGATGATGATGGTGTTGATGATGGTGGGTGATGGTTGATGATGATGTGGGGATAAAAGATGGTGGTGATGATGGTGATGGTGGTTTATAGATGATGGTTTATGATGTGGGGTTTATGATTTTTGATGATGATTTAAGATTTATAAAGATGATGGGTGATGGTTGTTTGGGGATGGTTTTGATGTTTGGGGATGTTTATGATGGTGATGATTTTGGGGATGATGTGGTGATGGTTTGTGATGGTGATGATGATGATGATGATAATGATGATGGTGATGATTTATGGTGATGGTTTATGGTGATGGTGATGATGTTTGGGGATGATGGTGGTTTTTTGATGTTTATGTTATGATGTGGTGATGATGATGATGATGGTGATGATGATGGTGATGGTGATGGTGAAGGGGTGGTGATGATGATGTTTATGATAATGATGATGGGGATGATGATGGTGGGTGGGGATGATGATGGGTTTATGATGATGGTGATGATGATGGTGATGATGATGATGATGGTTATGATGGGGTGGTGATTTATGATGATGATGATGAAATGATGATGGTGATGGTGATGATGATGATGATGGTGATTTATGATGGTGGTGATGGTGGTTTATGATGATGGTTTTATGATGGTGATGATGTGGTGATGATTTATGATGGTTTATGATGGGTGGTGATGATGTTTATGATAAAGATGATGGTGTGATGATGATGGTTTATGATGATGGTGATGTGATTTTGATGATGGTTTATGATGATGGGGGATGTTTTGATGATGGTGATGATGTGGATAATGATGATGGGATGTTTATGATGATGGTGATGATGGTTGGGTGGGGATGGTGATTTGGTGATGGTGGATGATGGTGATGTTTATGATGTTTTGGGGATGGTGATGGTGATGATGATGGTGATGGGGAAAGATGATGGTGATGATGGTGGATGATTTAATTTATGGGATGATGGTGGGTGATGTGATGGTGATGATTTGGGGATGATGATGGTGATGTGATGGTGATGATGGGTGGTGATGAGTTTATGATGGGTGGTGATGTGGTGATGATGATGATGGTTTGGGGATGATGATGGTGATGATGATGTGATGGTTTATGTGATGGTGTGATGTGGTGTTTTTTTGATGATGATGGTGATGTTTATGATGATGATGGGTGATGTTGGGGATGATGATTGTTGGGATGGGGATGGTGTGATGATGATGGTGATGATGTGGTGAGGGGTGTGGTTGTTTGATGATGATGATGGTGATGATGTTGGGGGGGATTTATGATGTGATAATGATGATGGTGATGGTGATGGGATGGTTTAAAGATGGTGATGTGATGATGGTGATGATGTGTGATGATTTGGTGATGATTGATGGTTTATGGTGATTTATGATGGTGATGTTTATTGATGGTTTATGATGATGATGTGATGATGATGGGTTTATGATGTGATGATGATGGTGGGTGATGGTGATGGGGTGTGGTTTTGATGGATGGTGATGGGGTTTTGATGGTGGTGATGGTGATGATGATTTGTGATGATGATGATGGTGATGATTTGGTGTTTATGTGTATGATGATGATGTTTATGATGATGATGATGGTGATGTTTGGGGATGTTTATGATGATGGTGATGATGGGTGGGATGATGATGATGATGGTGGGTGATGATGAAGATGATGGGGATGTGAAGATGGTGTTATGATGGTGGGTGATGGTTTATGATGATGATGGTGATGATTTATGGTGATGATTTATGGGATGGTTTATGATGATGGTTTATGATGGGTGGTTTATGTTTATGGTGATGGTGATGTGATGTGATGATGATGATGGTGGGGAAGAAGATGGTTTTGATGATGATGATGGTGATGGGTGGTGGGTGGTGATGATGATTTGTGATGATGATGATGGTGATGATGATGATGATGATGATGGGGATGATGAATGAAGATGGTGTGGTGATGGTGATGGTGATGGTGATGGTGTGGTGATAGTGGGGATTTATGATGATGGTGATGTTTTGATGTGATGGGTGGTTTATGATGTGATGATGGTGATGATGATGGTTTATGTTTATGGGGAAGTTACTCTCATGTGTTTCGTTTACAGTGGAACGGCCACAAACGTATGGGGTTCTGGGGAAACCCCCCCTCTCTCTCTCTCTCTCTCTCTCTCTTTCCTCTCTTCCTCTCTCCTCTCTCTCTCTTTTCCCCTTTTCCTCCTCTCTCTCGGAACGCCTCAGTCAACAAGTCTGTGCTACATCTAGGAAACACTTATTCCCCTCGTGTGTGTGTGTGTGTGTGTGTGTGTGTGTGTGTGTGTGTGTGTCTGTCAGTCTATCTGTCTGTCTATGTCTCACTCGTCTGTGGCCGGCCCTTGGTGCGCTGAGGGGACGATTCGTGCACCCATTTCACGTTACGGATGGAAACACAGACTTTTGTGTGTTCCATCAAGTACGAAACACCGATGATAGTTGGGTGTTGTCCGGGAGATGGCGTGGCAGGAGCAACGCCAACACAGGGCACCACGTTAGACCCAGCACGTTTCCCTTCGTTCGCTGTATTGCCCACTACGTTGATGATCTGGGTTTCACGTGATCGTTTCCTATCGGTTCAGCGAAAAAGACTCGGGAGGTTGTAAGTTCCGACCAGAGGTCGGTCCTCCTCCGTCGGGGTATGGTACGTGGATCAGAGATATAAGCCTTTCTCAGTTGAAAATCCATTTCTATGGTTTATCCTCCCTCAACCCTTATCCATCCATCCATCTCCGTCTTGACGCCCCATGATGGATTTGCCACCATCTTCGTGTCGTGTTGTTCAGTGGCCCCCGTCTGCCTGGTGTATGACCGACCGAGCTACGGGTACGGAGATGTGGCCCGGTTTCCTCTCCCCCTCGTCGCTACGTTGGTTCCTGAAACCGGGGTCTCCCTCGCTCGTGGGCGGGCGAGCTCCTGCTTGCTGGCGTCTGGATGAGGCGTCGTCATCGTCGCCCCTCCAGCTGGGGTGCCGCCGACGACAGAGTCGACCCTTGCCGACTCCCAGCTTGGTGTGGGTGGGTGGGTGGGTCTCTCTCTCTCTCTCTCTCTCTCTCTCTCTCTCTCTCTCTCTCTCTCTCTCTCTCTCTCTCTCTCTCTCTCTCTCACACACACACACACACACACACACTTGGGGCAACTCATAAAAAGTTGGAGGTACAGGAAGTGTCCCGTCAGAACTACGTTCTTTTTTTTCTTCTCTTCTTTTTCATTAGTGTGGTCAGACTCGGGTCACCTGTGTGTGATCGCTCGTATCAGAGAGGCTGCGAATTATCCTACCTTCCCATTCCCTCCATTCCCCCCCATTCCCCCCTCTCCCCGGCAGCTGACAGCCCTTGGTGTCTGTGGCAGACGTTAATCCCGTGGCTCTGTAAAAGGGCAGGGAGGAGAGTGGAGGGGGATTAAGACAGCATCTTTTTTCGTCCTCTTGATCTCCTTCGTCTCGTCTTGGGGCGAGGCACCTGTTGGGCAGCTGGTCTACCCACCCGACATTCGGGCAGGTGTGGCGTGAGAGAGGCAGTCTGTGGGTGGAGATTGTTGACCTCCTGCCCTCCTCTACTGTGGTGACCTCCTGCCCTCCTCGACTGTGGTGACCTCCTGCCTTCCTCTACTGTGGTGACCTCCTGCCTTCCTCTACTGTGGTGTTCTCCTGCCTTCCTCTACTGTGGTGACCTCCTGCCTTCCTCTACTGTGATGACCTCCTGCCTTCCTCTTCTGTGGTGACCTCCTGCCTTCCTCTACTGTGGTGACCTGCCTTCCTCTACTGTGGTGACCTCCTGCCTTCCTCTACTGTGGTGACCTCCTGCCTTCCTCTACTGTGGTGACCTCCTGCCTTCCTCTACTGTGGTGACCTCCTGCCTTCCTCTACTGAGGTGACCTCCTGCCTTCCTCTACTGTGGTGACCTCCTGCCTTCCTCTACTGTGGTGACCTTCTGCCTTCCTCTACTGTGGTGACCTCCTGCCTTCCTCTACTGTGGTGACCTCCTGCCTTCCTCTACTGTGGCGACCTCCTGCCTTCCTCTACTGAGGTGACCTCCTGCCATCCTCTACTGTGGCGACCTCCTGCCTTCCTCTACTGTGGTGACCTCCTGCCTTCCTCTACTGTGGTGACCTCCTGCCTTCCTCTACTGTGGTGACCTCCTGCCTTCCTCTACTGTGGTGACCTCCTGCCTTCCTCTACTGTGGTGACCTCTTCTGTGGGGACCTCCTCCTCCTTTCCTATTCAGTGGTGACGCTCTGCTGACCCTTCAGGTATTGTACGAATTCCTCAAGACGTTTACTCGATATTTCCCTTAAGACGTTAACTTCAGCATTTTTCCCTTACCCTAAAAAGAGGAATTTCTTGGGAAAACAAAATCCTCCGCCGGAATTAACTTCAGGTTAACTCAGCCAATGAAGTTAACATTGTTGCCATAATTACTCCCATGATTTAGAAGTATAGTTTTGTTGGGGGTAAGGGGGTAGGGACGGCTGGGGAGCGCCCCGTGTTGGTGCATCTAATACACCTAAATTAATGAGGAAAGTTCCGTCCATTAGTTGTCTGACGTTGATAAAATGTAAACACGACCTCCAGCTAACGGGCAGCAGGTGTCTGGCCAGCGTGTTGCCCGGACAAAGCTGGTCGGAGGGAGTGGCAGAGCGGGGCGAACCCCCTTCTAAGCCAGGGAAGTGGCCAGAAACCACCAATGGGCTCGAGGAGGTGCTTAAAAGATCACCACCACCACCACCACCTCCACTCCTCCCTCCCCACTGGGCCAAGAAAGTGCTCTAGGGGACCATAGCTTGGCCAAGGAAGCGCCAGAAGGCCACCAGCGGGCTTAAGAAAGTGTCCAGGGACCCATAGCTAGGTCAAGGAAGCGCCAGAAGGCCACCAGCGGGCTTAAGAAAGTGTCCAGGGACCCATAGCTAGGTCAAGGAAGTGCCAGAAGACCACCAACGGGCCTAAGAAAGTGTCCAGGGACCCATAGCTAGGCCAAGGAAGTGCCCAGGAGACCACCAACGGGCCCAAGAAAGTGCCCAGGGGACCACATCTGTGTTAAGAGAGTATCCAGAGGAATTACCACCTGGCCAGGAGAGTAACCACGTAGACCAGCAGGGATGAACACAGACGCGCAGACACACGAGCCCCAAACACACACACACACACACACACACACACACACACACACACACATACACACATACACACGAAACCACGTACATTCATCCAGTGCGCTGGGGGGTTACTGGAGGAACGACGCCTTCCATCATACAACTTAAGTCGTGTAGGATTTGGGGAAGATGTACCGTGTTGGTGGGTGGTGAGGTGTCGAGGGAGGGAGGAAGGAGGGGTGGATGGGGAGGGGATAATGTTCGATACTGGAGGTTGCCTACTGCTCCAGAGGTACGACTGTGAGCTCTCGTGAGACAATGACTGTGTGTGTGAGAGAAGTGACCCGCGACACGCGGGATATGAGACATGGCAGTGTGATCTGAGACATACCATGTGGGGGTTCTAAAGCCATCATGACTTGCCTCTCCTGAGTTCTCTTGTGTTTGATGGGAAGTTCCGAAATGAGCAGCGGTACTCCCGGTGTTCCGTTATGCTCGACCACATCCGACTGTTTTTGCCCATTCCCTATACCTGCTAGAATCCCCCCCCCCCCCCCTCTTCCTCTCCTCGTGTTCTTTGACTTTGATCTCTGAAATAATGTTAAAGTGTATTCGTTCATTAGATTGGACAATGAAGTATATTCAGGGCTTTGGTGATTCTTGGCTTAATAGCGTTTCCACCTCGGTTATGATAGGCAAAGATCAGTAGAAAGCTAAAGGAATGGGGGTTTAAAACTGAAGGAATGGGGGGTGGGGGGTTGTTTTCATTGGCCAAACATTATGTAAATATGAAAATTCAACGATAAGAATGTGAAAGAGAAGTTGACTAAATCCGTTAGGAGATATGATTATGTTACTGACGGAACCATTTGAACAGATCGTCAGAAATGTACTTGATCATCAAGACAATCATTAAACTTGCTTGTGGGGAAATGATTCAACCAACGCCAGCTAATTTGCCTTTTATGCCACGAGTCTGGAGCGTACATCACCATTATAACCGTTCGAAATACACGATGTATTCGGTTTGAGCACTGTGTGATACGACTTCGTTCGTATATGGCAGTTGCGGCAGCTTCGTTCGTCAACGAGAACAAATACAGAGAGGAGCGTTGAAACTTCACACGAGACGCGAACGAAATGCAACGAAGCCTACCTGCAAAATTTGTGCTTTTGAATGTGATTGTTTTTTTCTGTATAACTCCTCCAAATTTTCTTTCATTGTTGTCGGCTTCATTTCGTTCCCTTTACGAACAAACACAAGAAACTTCTCGATGTGACTGATAGCAGAGTGTGGGCACATAGAATCATTCCTCCGCGTCCATTAAGAAAAGTTCCTTCACCCTTGTTATTGTGCCTTAAAAACTTTCCCATCTCGAGTGGTGTCATCACCAGATAAGGAGAGCAGACATGCCAGTACAAGACGAGGCCCAAGAGATTATATCAAAACTCTTCGTCCTATTGTTTGAAAATGTACAACGCGGCAAGTGTCATGATACTTTTTTTGCTGATTGTACAGCGCTGTTGACTAGCTGGCTGGACGTAGTATAGCGTATGATTCTTTGCTGTGAGTACTTTACGAGCAGCTTCGCGAAGTGATGAACTCTTTATGTATGTCATTAGATGCCCCCGAGGCTTGATTCTTCTGGTGGGAGCTGAACCTCTTCCCATGGTTTTCGAAAGGGTTATCTTTCAGTTTTGCTGCGAGAGATAAATATGCACCCCGGAGCGAGGTTCAATCTCCCGGATTTGTTTGTTGATATCGCTGTCGTTTCTTCCCATCACCGTCACATCTGGAGGCAGATTGGATCATATATTGGCCGATATGTCAGGCCGGCTCCGACGGACGGACGGGCCGCCTCTGCCCTGCCTCAACACCTGCTTCGGGTGTCCCTTCGTCAGCAAGTCGTCGGGGTCTTCGCCTCACTGACCACCCACCAGGGAGGGTTCGCGAGGAGGACCATCCCCGAGAGTGAGGCGTGAGGAGGAGGAGGACGACCCTACAGGGAGGCATGAGGAGGAGGTCGACCCCACAGGGAGGCATGAGGAGGAGGACGACCCCACAGGGAGGCATGAGGAGGAGGACGACCCAGCAGGGAGGCATGAGGAGGACGACCCCACAGGGAGGCATGAGGAGGAGGACGACCCTGCAGGGAGGCGTGAGGAGGAGGACGACCCCACAGGGAGGCATGAGGAGGAGGACGACCCTGCAGGGAGGCATGAGGAGGAGGACGACCCAGCAGGGAGGTGTGAGGAGGAGGACGACCCTGCAGGGAGGCATGAGGAGGAGGACGACCCTGCAGGGAGGCGTGAGGAGGAGGACGACCCTATGGGGAGGCATGAGGAGGAGGACGACTCTGCAGGGAGGCATGAGGAGGAGGAGGACGACCCTACAGGGAGGCAGGAGGAGGAGGACGACCCTACAGGGAGGCATGAGGAGGAGGACGACCCCACAGGGAGGCATGAGGAGGAGGACGACCCTGCAGGGAGGCGTGAGGAGGCGGAGGACGACCCTATGGGGAGGCATGAGGAGGAGGACGACCCTGCAGGGAGGCGTGAGGAGGAGGAGGACGACCCTACAGGGAGGCATGAGGAGGAGGACGACCCTACCGGGAGGCATGAGGAGGAGGAGGACGACCCCACAGGGAGGCATGAGG
>NC_092232.1:9521314-9571314 GCF_036320965.1 Panulirus ornatus
CCCCATCCACAAACAGTCCTCACACACCATATTCTATGGTTTACCCCGGACGCTTCACATGCTCTGGTTCTGTCCATTGGAGAACACGTCGACCCCAGTAAACCACATCGTTCCAATTCACTTTATCCCCTGCTCACCTTTTACCATCCTGCATGTTTAGGTCTCAGTCGCTCAATATCCTTTTCACTCCATCCTTCCATCTCCAATTTGGTCTCCCCGTCCTTTTTTTTCTTTTCCCCTTCCCCTTCTGACATATTATCCTCTTTGTCAACCTCTCCTCACTTATGCTCTCCATTATGTCCAAACCATATCAACACACCCTCTTCTGCTCTCTCAGCCACACTCTTTTTATTACCACACATCTCTCAACGTTTCATCACACTCAATCAAACCACCTCACACCACATATTGTCCTCAAACATCTCATTTCCAACACATCCACCCTCCTCCGCAAAACGCTATCGATACCCCATGTCTCGCATCCATATGATATTGCTGTAAGTACTAAACCTTCAAACATGCCCATTTTTGCCCTCCCATATAATGATCCCTCTTTCTACACATTCTTCAATGTTTTCACAACCTTTGCACCCTCACCCACCCTATTGTATATATATATATATATATATATATATATATATATATATATATATATATATATATATTTATATATATATATATATATATATATATATATATATATATATATATATATATATATATATATATATATATATATATATATATATATAATGATCCCTCTTTCTACACATTCTTCAATGTTTTCACAACCTTTGCACCCTCACCCACCCTATTGTATATATATATATATATATATATATATATATATATATATATATATATACAGGCCACGAATTTGTTGATACTAGAAGAGAGAGGAGCAAGGGATGACTTGAGCAGAAGCCGGTCTGAGGACGCCGGTGAAATTGCCAAAGAGTCTGACGGCCACAAACCATAGCGTGACATGAAGCAAGAAACGTGTTAGAAGAGACGTGATGAAGAGGCGCTGCCACACTGTAAGGCTTGTGGACCAGAGTGGTGGTGGTGGTGCTGTGAGTGTTGTGACGAGAGAGAGAGAGAGAGAGAGAGAGAGAGAGAGAGAGAGAGAGAGAGAGAGAGAGAGAGAGCGGCCTCCCGAGTCGGTAATAAGATTCTGTAGGCCATCAGTTACCACAATATTGTCGCTCACTCGTGATTCTCCCGGTTGGAGGAGGGGCTCGGGTGTTTGGGAACATCCCTTACTCTCCCCCTTCTCCCTCAACAGACTCTCCTCTCTCTCTCTCTCTCTCTCTCTCTCTCTCTCTCTCTCTCTCTCTCTCTCTCTCTCTCTCTCATATTAGTATATTAGTTTATCTATGTATCTTTCTATAGGATGTCTCCTTCTTCATCTTCTTCTTCTTCATCTTCTTCTTCTTCTTCTTCTTCTTCTTCTTCTTCTTCTTCTTCATTATCATCTTCTTTTTCATCATCATCATCATCATCATCTTCTTCTTCTTCTTCTTCTTCTTCTTCTTCTTCTTCTTCATTATCATCTTCTTTTTCATCATCATCATCATCATCTTCTTCTTCTTCTTCTTCTTCTTCTTCTTCTTCATTATCATCTTCTTTTTCATCATCATCATCATCATCTTCTTCTTCTTCTTCTTCTTCTTCTTCTTCTTCATTATCATCTTCTTTTTCATCATCATCATCTTCTTCTTCTTCTTCTTCTTCTTCTTCTTCTTCTTCTTCTTCTTCTTCTTCATTATCATCTTCTTTTTCATCATCATCATCATCTTCTTCTTCTTCTTCTTCTTCTTCTTCTTCTTCTTCTTCTTCTTCATTATCATCTTCTTTTTCATCATCATCATCATCATCTTCTTCTTCTTCTTCTTCTTCTTCTTCTTCATTATCATCTTCTTTTTCATCATCATCATCATCTTCTTCTTCTTCTTCTTCTTCTTCTTCTTCTTCTTCTTCTTCTTCTTCTTCTTCATTATCATCTTCTTTTTCATCATCATCATCATCTTCTTCTTCTTCTTCTTCTTCTTCTTCTTCTTCTTCTTCTTCTTCTTCATTATCATCTTCTTTTTCATCATCATCATCATCTTCTTCTTCTTCTTCTTCTTCTTCTTCTTCTTCTTCTTCTTCTTCTTCTTCTTCATTATCATCTTCTTTTTCATCATCATCATCATCATCTTCTTCTTCTTCTTCTTCTTCTTCTTCTTCTTCTTCTTCTTCTTCTTCATTATCATCTTCTTTTTCATCATCATCATCATCTTCTTCTTCTTCTTCTTCTTCTTCTTCTTCTTCTTCTTCATTATCATCTTCTTTTTCATCATCATCATCATCATCATCATCATCTTCTTCTTCTTCTTCTTCTTCTTCTTCTTCTTCTTCTTCTTCTTCTTCTTCCTCTTCACCCCATTCCACATCACTGTAACTCCAGGGGAACTCTTCATTGCCTTTTCTTAGGATACAACTCTTTATAGCTATTGATCGAATCCCGTTTTACCTGGAGTTTATCAGTCTCCCTCCTCCTGTCTTTCATCTCGTTCTTCTAATTGGGATCATGATTATTCATATCATCTAGGTATACAGCCCTAGTACATCTTGGTGTATATCACGTCCTGGTATACTTTCTATGTGGAGACTTTAGTCATTATTCTATCCTTTTTTGATATATATATATTTTTTTCGGGTCATGTAATGTTGCCCGAACTATATGTTTCGTTGATTGTTCGTACGCGTTGACCTTTTCGATTATTTGACCCTATCGTTGTGATACATAACTGTCGTAAGCAGTTTTCTGGACCTGTATTCTAACAATTACACCACCAACGAGCATTCTAACGAGCAGTTATGCCCGTCAGTTAGAACCGCTTGCTGACATTGTTTCAGAAAAGTGTCAAAACCTTTTCAGAAGTCCATTGACACAAAGGTATGGTACCGAGGGAGACCAGACCAATACAAACATTCCACTAACTCAGATTCTACCAAGACGTAGTCATTTAGCCCTCCATCCTGACACTCGTGTCACTAGATAATAGCTTTACTAAATATAACAGTTATACCACCACGATACCAGTATGAACTCTACTAAATCGATTATACCACCAAGATACCGGTATGAACTCTACTAACTCAATTATACCACCAAGATACCAGTATGAACTGTACTAACTCAATTATACCACCAAGATACCAGTATGAACTGTACTAACTCAATTATACCACCAAGATACCAGTATGAACTGTACTAACTCAATTATACCACCAAGATACCAGTATGAACTCTACTAAATCGATTATACCACCAAGATACCGGTATGAACTCTACTAACTCAATTATACCACCAAGATACCAGTATGAACTGTACTAACTCAATTATACCACCAAGATACCAGTATGAACTGTACTAACTCAATTATACCACCAAGATACCAGTATGAACTGTACTAACTCAATTATACCACCAAGATACCGGTATGAACTCTACTAACTCAATTATACCACCAAGATACCAGTATGAACTGTACTAACTCAATTATACCACCAAGATACCAGTATGAACTGTACTAACTCAATTATACCACCAAGATACCAGTATGAACTGTACTAACTCAATTATACCACCAAGATACCGGTATGAACTCTACTAACTCAATTATACCACCAAGATACCAGTATGAACTGTACTAACTCAATTATACCACCAAGATACCAGTATGAACTGTACTAACTCAATTATACCACCAAGATACCAGTATGAACTCTACTAAATCGATTATACCACCAAGATACCGGTATGAACTCTACTAACTCAATTATACCACCAAGATACCAGTATGAACTCTACTAACTCAATTATACCACCAAGATACCAGTATGAACTGTACTAACTCAATTATACCACCAAGCCACCAGTTTTAAC
Source organism: Panulirus ornatus (assembly GCF_036320965.1). Classification (NCBI taxonomy): domain Eukaryota; kingdom Metazoa; phylum Arthropoda; class Malacostraca; order Decapoda; family Palinuridae; genus Panulirus; species Panulirus ornatus. The sequence continues at coordinate 9,525,250 of NC_092232.1, forward strand.
TCTACTAAAACAATTATACCACCAAGCCACCAGTTTTAACTCTACTAAAACAATTATACCACCAAGCCACCAGTTTTAACTCTACTAAAACAATTATACCACCAAGCCACCAGTTTTAACTCTACTAAAACAATTATACCACCAAGCCACCAGTTTTAACTCTACTAAAGCAATTATACCACCAAGCCACCAGTTTTAACTCTACTAAAACAATTATACCACCAAGCCACCAGTACTAACTGTACTAAAACAGTTATGCCACCATGCAGAAGGCTACCGTAAAAAGTTCCCGTAAGAAAGACATTTCAAATGATCTTCAAAATACGGACTATTGAAATGGCTTCTAATACCCGATCGTTATTGCCCCACCCCCAGCCCAGCAACTGCGACGAGATAACTTTCTGGATAGCAAACCAGCCCAGAATAGCAGCTTATGAGACTGCTGGAAATAACATCACAGCAAGCGAAGATATGAGAGCAAATTCCCGGCGTAAGACCGTCTCACAAGTGAGTGTGCAGGATGTGCAGTCAGCCCAAAAAGTAACGACACACTCGCCGTGGCTTTACATTTTGAAACGCGGGACGAAGCGTTTTGGTATATTCTTCCTGGTCTCCGTATCTGGCAATAACACTACACAAGACAGGGGAGTTTCCAGATGCCACTGGAAGGATGAAGGAGATGCCCATAGAGGAACTAGAGAGTAATGCTATACTCCTGTCATTGCTCTCTTTTATACAGTATTAAGCGGCATTACTGCCTTGGAGATTCTATAGGAAATGATGAACTGAAATTGGATTCTGGTTTGATTTCAACCCTCAGGTACCCTGAGGGTGGATGTATTCAAAGCGAATGTGTGAAATAGTGAGGTACCTGCATCATATTAAAGGGCGGGTCTCGAAACATGCTTGATGACTGATAACTGATATCATTAAGGTATGGGTTGGTCGCGATTTGAAGATATCATTGGTCTTCTACGGGACTTTATGTGGTAGGATAATATTTCTAGTGTTCCATGATTCGGCTGCAATGGAAACGTCTGTCCGCATTGGTGTTACATGTCCTGTCTATAATTTCACACCGTCATCGTTGTGAATCATGGCTTCGAAGTTATGATTTTGAGAGCTTCTGGCAGATGTCCTTAGATTCTGCGCTTTTTCAAAGAAAATGGGTTTAGATTTCTTACGTTTTTCTACTCAGGGGTCTATGTCGAAGGAGTGGAATTAGTTTTGTCACCTTCCTCCGTATTCGTTCTATTATTATTCTTCGTCTTCGGGTATGTCCGGTGACCGGACCCGAACACAGAACTGTGAATGAGGTGTGGTTAAGGCGTTGTAAGCAGTTAGTTGTATGTGTCTGTCTTCGTTTATACATTCATATTTGTATCGTCTCTATTTCGAGCAGTGAGACCTGACTCCTCCGTTTCCTGTTATCAGAAAACAGCTGATCCTCCTGTTCCGTACTTTGCTTTATGACAAGCTCTCTCTCTCTCTCTCTCTCTCTCTCTCTCTCTCTCTCTCTCTCTCTCTCTCTCTCTCTCTCTCTCTCTCTCCCCCTTCGTGTGCTCCTAATATTGAACTTACCAAGTGTAATAAGTTCGTCTTTATTACTAACATCATCAACGTAGTGCTTTACTGTGCTTCTTTTTCTTTTTTCTTTTTTTTTTTTTTGTCTACAGTGACACCAGAGCTCGGAGGGCATCAAGGCAAAGTTCCCGTAACGTAGGATGAAAGATAAGAAAGATAACAGGGGTCATAAAGATGATAAGGGTCATATTGGGTCGTCGAGTACTGCCATAGTGTTGTGCGTGCCGGGCGAAGATTTTAAGAACCCGCATGCGTCACCAGGCTAATGGTGCAAGAGTTCGCATGCGTCACCAAGGTAAAGGCCTAATAAAGATTTCCAGTGCGTCGTGCGTCACCATGCTGAAGGTGGACGGGTTTCCATGCGTCTCCAAGCTAGAATACACGTGCGAGTTCCCATGCGTCACCCATGCTCAAGATGGACGGGTGCGCATGCCTCACCGGGCTGAGGCTGACCATAGCCCATGCGTCAGAAAGTTAGAATTATATGCACTTCTGTTCGTAAGGAAAGTATAAGACGAAAGCGCATGAGAATCCATGCGTTGATGCAGCACATATCGGCATTAATACGTCACGAAACAAAGGAGAAAACGCATGAGTACGCATTGAGTCAGAAGGCCGGAGGACATGCGTCATCGTCGCTCTCTTAAGACGCATCTAAATCACCTCTCAAGTCAACCGTAATAGCTCCCCCCGAGAGAGGCTCAGCTCTCTCTCTCTCTCTCTCTCTCTCTCTCTCTCTCTCTCTCTCTCTCTCTCTCTCTCTCTCTCTCTCCTTCCCAGAGGCCATTTTCCCCTCAATCTCCGTTCGTTAACGCCCCAACGTGTTTGTGTTGACAAAAACACCTCCTGCCGTCGCTCTCTGAACGAGTATATTAGAAAAATAGGAAAAAAATGAAATAGGAAGAAAAATAGATGTAACGTGTGCGGCTTAATGATTGAAGAGAGAGAGAGAGAGAGAGAGAGAGAGAGAGAGAGAGAGAGAGAGAGAGAGAGAGAGAGAGAGAACTCAGTACGACAAAACAAAAGTTAACCCTTTTATTTCCATACTACTCTAAGTAACTAGAGCAATATATATATATATATATATATATATATATATATATATATATATATATATATATATATATATATATATATGGACCTTCGTGATGTAGCTGTTATCGCTCCTGACGCTTACGCGTTCACGGGCCGGCCAGGGTTCGAATGCTGGTTGTACCAGTTGGTTCACAGCCAACCTAGCTGTTCATCCACCCAAAGGTGTTGGTCGATGAATTAATATCTGGCTTAGGTTGTGGTATGTGCGTATATATATATATATATATATATATATATATATATATATATATATATATATATATATATATATATATATATATATCTTTCTTTTTCTTTCATACTATTCGCCATTTCCCGCATTAGCGAGGTAGCGTTAAGAGCAGAGGACTGGGCCTTTGAGGGAATATCCTCATCTGGCTCCCTTCTCTGTTCCTTCTTTGGGGAAAAAAAAAAAAAAAAACAAGAGGGGAGGATTTCCAGCCCCCGCTCCCTTCCCTTTTAGTCGCCTTCTACGACACGCAGGGAATACGTGGGAAGTATTCTTTCTCCCCTATCCCCAGGGATAATATAATATATATATATATATATATATATATATATATATATATATATATATATATATATATATATATATATTTTTTTTTTTGCTTTGTCGCTGTCTCCCGCGTTTGCGAGGTAGCGCAAGGAAACAGACGAAAGAAATGGCCCAACCCACCCCCATACACATGTATATACATACGTCCACACACGCAAATATACATACCTACACAGCTTTCCATGGTTTACCCCAGACGTTTCACATGCCTTGATTCAATCCACTGACTATATATATTCCTCAGGGATAATATATATATATATATATATATATATATATATATATATATATAAAGTGTGTGAAAGAAGAAAGCTGAGAGTAAATGTGAATAACAGCAAGGTTATTGGGTTCAGTAGGGTTGAGAGATAAGTTTATTGGGAGGTAAGTTTGACTGGAGAAAAACTAGAGGATGTGAAGTGTTTTAAATATCTGGAAGTAGATTTAGCAACGGATGGAACCATGGAAGCGGAAGTGAGCCGTAGGGTGGGGGAGTGGGCGAAGGTTCTGGGAGCGTTGAAGAATGTTTGGAAGGCGAGAACGTTATCTCGCAGAGCAGAAATGGGTATGTTTGAAAGAATAGTGGTTCCAACAATGTTATATGGTTGCGAGGCATGGGCTATAGATAGGGATGTGCGGAGGAGGGTGGATGTGTTGGAAATGAAATGTTTGAGGGCAATATGTGGTGTGAGGTGGTTTGATCGAGTAAGTAATGAAAGGGTAAGAGAGATGTGTGGTAATAAAAAGAGAGTGGTTGAGAGAGCAGAAGAGGGTATATTGGAATGGTTTGGTCACGTGGAGACAATGAGTGAGGGAAGATTGACAAAGAGGATGTATGTGTCAGAGGTGGAGGGAACGAGAAGTGGGAGACCAAATTGGAGGTGGAAGGATGGAGTGAAAAAGATTTTGAGCGATAGGGGCCTGAACGTACAGGAGGGTGAAGGGCGTGCAAGTAATAGAGTCAATTGGAACGATGTTGTATATCAGGGTGGACGTACTGTCAGTGGAGTGAACCAGGGCATGTGAAGCGTCTGGGGTAAACCATGGAAAGTTTTGTAGGGCCTGGATGTGGAAAGGGAGCTGTGGTTTCGGTGCATTACACATGACAGCTAGAGACTGACTGTGAACGAATGTGGCCTTTGTTGTCTTTTCCTAGCTCTACCTCGCGCGCGTGCGGGGGTAGGGGGGTGCCATTTCATGTGAGGCGGGAGGGAGGGTGGTGAAGGAAGGAAGGGGTGGGGTGGTTAAAGATAGAGAGAAGAATAGAAAACGAGGAGAGCAGACGGCAATGTGTGAGAGAGGAGGAAGGAAGGGAGGGAAGGAGCCAGCCATCCAGATCTCGGGATGAATTAACGATAGCGCGATGATGATACTGCCAACGTGGCTGATACGAGGACTGGCATCCAGGCCGGTGAATGAGGAACGCTACGTTACAGCCACACACCAAGCTGGAACTGTCGAGGTTAATGAGGAAAAGGAGCCAGTCCCGGCGGCTCGTCTTCTGCTGTATCTTCGTCTTCGTCATCTTCATCATCTTTACTTCTCATTTTTTCTTTATTTTATTTCTCTCTTTGATTATCCCTTACCCACTGTTAAAAAAGAGAAGGAGAATCTTCCAAGTAAAGATAGAGAGAGAAAGAGAGGCTAGAGAGAGAGAGAGAGAGAGAGAGAGAGAGAGAGAGAGAGAGAGAGAGAAGAGAGAGAGAGAGAGCATTTTTAGCCCTCGTAATCAGTCTTCCTATGGCTTGTTACGTAAGGAATTAATCAACGTTAAATGTCACTTGCCATATACTAGACTGTTCAGCGATTTTACCTAGATCCTCTTGTACTTTTGGTTGATCTTCTTCATTCGATATGGCACTGCCGATGTTTGTGGCGTATGCACCTTTGGACACTGGGTTATTCAGCCCTTCGCCAACGTCATTGATATCAATGATGAAAAGTATAGGCCCAAGTACAGATCCCTAGGGGACCCCACCCACACTGGTAACGGGTGGCCATGGTGATGATCCCCCTCCCCCATTCATGACGACTCGTGTGTCTCTCGTATCATGTGATCAGACTTTTACCCAATTTTCCGATATACCAAGTGATTCCGAGGACCTGGCCTTTATGCATCAATTTTTAAAAGGTGGGGGGGGGGTTATCATCGAACACTTTCTGAAAGTCCAGGGACACGATATTTATTGCCTTTTGTCTTGTCTTGTGGGCAGTGAAGAATTTACGATAAGGTTCAAGGAGGTTTGTACGTGCCTTCTAAGACCATGTTGTGTATTACTGAGTAGACTGTATTGTTCCAGGTAGGCTACGATTTTGTCTCTAATGATCGACTGCAGAAGTTTACAGGAAGATGATATGAGGCTGATAGGAGGGTAATTGCTGGGCAGTTTGATTTACAGGAGTGACGTGTGCCAGTCTCCAGTCCTGAGGGACTATTCCATCCCGGAGAGATTCATTGAAAATACAAGTTAACGGTTTGGTAATTTCGTGTTCGACGTTTTTGACCACTCGCGAATAGAAACAATCAGGACCTGGAGTTTCATTAGTCTTCAACTTATCTATTTGTATCGCACTTCTCTAACTGTGATGGTGAATGCTTGTGTCGTGTTGAGGGCTGCTTATCACTGTCTCAGAATTCGCGTCGTTGCGTAAAAAAAATCAGAACTGAAAAATTTGTCAAAGGTTATGGCTAAGTTTTTTATCATCGACAATGGTTTCCTCATCTTCGTTTCCTGAGCACCATATCCCATTCCTTATATGTTTCTCATTGCTTATACATCGATAAAAATCTTCTTGGATCTCTGTGACTCCCCCTTGCAATACTTTTACTTCTTACTCTCTCATGGCTTTTTTGATTGGTATTTTGACATCTCTTCTGATAGTGATATATTGCGTTGTAGGACTTGGATCATCGTCTGATATCTTAAGTTTTGCATTGTATTTCCGCGCCGCAGTTTTGCAGTTTTTTTCTGCGCCGCATATCCCTTGCAACGTCTAACGAGGACCAGTTAGGCTTGTTGCTCGTATTATCGTTTCCTTCGTGCATGGAAATGAGTGTGTCTTGTTGGTGCATACACTGATGCTTAAAACTGGCTCATAATTCCTCTGGGCATGAACCAACAAAGGGGCGAGACTCATTAATGCGTCGCAGGGCAACTCATTGAAATCCGCCCTTTCAAAGGTAGGAGCAATAATGATGGTTTTAGTGGAGTCGGTTTTGATGTTTACGTCGACCCTAACGAGAGCCTTCATGTTCCCCAACATGGGTATTAGTTACTAAGAACTCCTGGGATACAGGAACAGAATCAAGTATAATAAGCTTCCCCTCGTCGTCTCAATGACGGTTTGGTGGAGAAAATTGTCCTCGACAAAGTTGATAAGTCTAACAGATTCACTCTCCATACCCGAGATAGTTCGCCAGTTGATTTCTGGGAGATTAAAAATCCCCCCCCTAAGAATTATCGAGTCTCCTTCCTGCATTGCTCGTTGTCGACTCTCGTACATGACAGTGGCGATGATCCGCTGGCTGACCTGTTCACTGTTTACCAGACAGGGCAGCTCACCTAGTCGGTTGCGGATGGACTTTACGGTCATAGAAAGTCCATTTTACATCTTCGAGTGTACGAGACGGGTGGCTTGATTTGGTGACCGGCTCTATTAATACCTCGGTGTGACGAGCCCGTATGACCCACCCACCACTGTCATGGCTGTTTCATGGGGTTTGGGGAAGGGGATTCGATCTGACCTCCCTCGCGTGACACGTTGACCTGACCTCAACCGCCCGTTTGATGTGGTCAACGCCCCCGACCTCAACCGGGCCCCAACAAAACTGTTTCCCTCCGCAGTTCTGAGAAGGCAGTTTGACCACTGGTTCCCACAGCTAAGAGTTCTTCTGACCCTCTGTCGCTCAGTTGGATGCCGTCTCTACCCTGTAATCGCATTGAACTCTGTGTCAAGTCTCGTCATCGGTCTACAAGGCCAGTGTCAACATCCGTGCACAGGCGCCACAGTCTAGTTACCCCACGTCATTTCTCCGGGAAAACGCCAAGTGTAAACACTGTCATTGTGCCTCAAGGTGCCAATCAGCTCCTGGTATCCCTCTAATGATAACTTCTGAATTGTGAATTCTCGCGGTAAACATCGTTGCTCCCAACATTCTCCACTGAGCGTGGCTTCTTCTTAGTGGTGCTGTGATGTCTTCAGTCGAGACATTGGTTGAGAGAGAGAGAGAGAGAGAGAGAGAGAGAGAGAGAGAGAGAGAGAGAGAGAGAGAGAGAGGGGGGGGGGGAAAGGTGAGAATAAGCGAGTGAGAAAACCTGATGGAGTCATATAAATTCTGTGAAATCACCAGAGAAAATCACCCTTGATAGGTCACATCTGCTATTCGAAACAAAGATGACACACACACACACACACACACACACACACACACACACACACACACACACACACACACACACACACACACACACGCTTCAAAACCCCACTATACAATTTAGATACACGCCGGCCGGCGTCCTTCATTTCTTTATGTCACTCTTGTTTGAAATGATCATTCCTGAATTTGGCTCTTCTTCAAGACTAAGTTAGAGCAGCTACACGCGGGGCAAACTTCAGACATTAACTATAGATACTTCGAATGTCGGTTACTGTCCTCCACCACAGAGAAATTTTCGTTTATTTTTTTTTTTTTTTTGTATAGTTCAGACATCCATATTCAATGACAACCTTTCCAGCTTTCGAAAATTGTTATTGGAGGCAAAAAAGAGGAACAAGAAAAATTGGACTAGTGTAAAACTTAGGAATGAGATTTCTTTTCTTGTCTGACTCTAGGGTGAATTAGTGTCTGTTACGTGGTGATGCATCTGTCTCCGCCAAACGCACAGTACAGGTTATGCTTTTCGGTAGTGGAAGCTTTTATCTCCTCTTCCTCCAAGACGACCTCTTCTTCCCAGTCCATGGGTTCAGCCTTACCTGTTCTGTCGCCTTTCAGGTCAAAGGATCTGGCATACCGGGCTTTGGAAAAAAAAAACCTCTCCCTTCTTCTTGCTCACATTCCAGCAGCTTTTGACACCGCCCGTGATCACTGCCCGCACGTTACCCGTGAGGCAAAGCGTTCCATGATTCACAGGAAGTGTGATAGCCTCTCCCATCATACACTGACAGGTCCTTCTGGTCTTTAGCTAAGGGCGTCGCTAACAACTTCAGTCGCTGTACCTTCTCTTCTTTTTTCCCGTTCTGACGGTACCTATAGCTCTCTCTCTCCCCCGTAGACGACGCGACTCTCTTTGACTGCCGTTTCTTTCCTCGAACTCCACCTTGGATGACGCTAACATTCCTTCACCACCGCCCCCCCTGATGCTCCTCTGACTAATCCTATGCCCCTTCCCCGTAATCTCTCTTTGAACTGTCCGAAAAGCACTTTTCTCTCTGGACACAAGCAGAGTGAGTGTCCTGACCGTTTCTGTCCCCATGTACTGAGGCACTTTGCCTTTGAAGTTGCACCTGTGCTTCCTCGTTTGTTCCGTTCCTGTTTAGAAATCAGAACTTTTCCTTCTTCTTGGAAGCATTCGTTGGTACATCCCATCCCTAAGAAGGGTGACCATTCTGACCCCTCGCTAGCTATCGTCCTGTTGCTTTGACATTTACCATTTCCAAAGCCGGTGAATCCCTCCTCAATTCCCACAGCCTCACACATCTTGAATCTCACAGTCTTCTCTCTGATCACCAGTATGGCTTCCGTATGGCGAGGTCCACCGGTGATATTCTTTCCTATCTTACTAATGTCTGGTCATCAACTCTGAAAGATTCGGGGGAATCCTGTGTAGTTGACCATGAAACATTCAAAGCTTTTCATACGGTGTGGCATCTGGGCCTCATCTCTAAGCTCTCCTCCTTTGTTTTCCTTCCCTCAATCTGCTGCTCCCTTCTATCTTGCGTCCTCTCTCGCCGATGTAAGTTGATGGATCAGCATCTCTCTCCATCAGTGGCGGTGTTCCTCAAGTTTCTGTCGTGTCTCCTACACTTTTTTTGTTCCTGTTTGTCAGAGATTTCTTTCCTTCCGATGATAACTAAATGCACTCATACGCTGGCAACTCAGTACAGCATTCCTCCACGTCCTTCAATTCTGCTCCATCATCTCTCACGCAATTTGCATCTCGTCTCGTTACAAAGTCCTCAATAAACTCAGACTCGGACAGGATGTCTCCGTGGGGTAGACGAAATCCTGGTGAAGTTTAATGCCTCCACGACCCAGTTTCTACCCATCTCTCAGTCCAAAATTAATAACTGCTTTCCTCTCTCCTTTTGACCTTACTCTAATTCCACCTCTTCACGTAATGGACATGATTAGTACGACTGTAATGTAAGCCAACGTCACAAAAATAGCTAAGTCTGCCTCAAAGCAACATGGACTCCTGTTTAGATTTCGTGTTTTCTCTTCCTCCCAACACCTGCTAAGTTTATACATAGGAATGATCCGTCCTTGCATGGATTACTGTTCTCACGTCTGTGGTGGTTCTGGCTCTGCATCCTTACTTGATACAGTTGAGTCGAAAGCGGATCGATTGACCAACTCTCCCAGGCTACCTTCCAAACTCGACAGCCTTGCCCTACGCCGCAGTGTTGGTTCACTTTCCCCTCTTCCTATAGGTATTACTTTGGTTTTTACGGCCTGGAGCTGGCTGCTTGTGTAGCCCTACCGCTAGTTATTAAACAACCCAAAATTCGGCAAGCTGCTGCGTCACATGATTATTGTGCGGCCTTTGGCAACTCAAGAGTGGGCCGTTTTGATAACTGTTTCTTTCCCTACGTGTCGACGCTTTGGAACTCTCTCCCTTCTCCTGTCTTTCCCAGTAACTATGTCCCTGCCATATTTCAAAAGACAGGTTTTTCACTTACTCTAGAATTCGTAAAGACTTGCCTTGTCTATTCATTTTCCCTTCCATAATCCTCTCAATATTTTAATTAAGTTTCGGCCTTGATGTGGTCTCTTGTCCGTAACTGGAGCCTCCAATGTAAAAAAGATAAAGATTGCATTTATCGTATATCTCTCAGTCATATGAAAGGAATGGATGGTAATGGGGATGTTATGTGAAAATATAGAAAAATAAAGGGTTTAAATGGGGTTTGCAAAATGGTTTACTTTGATCCACTTCAGGAGACTAAGTCTTTGATATGGTTGTAAACTTTGATGTGGTTGTAAACTTTGATATGGTTGTAAACTTTGATATGGTTGTAAACTTTGATATGACTGTAAACTTTGACATAGTCGAAGCCTTTGATGCAGTTGCAAACTTTGATATGGCTGTAAACTTTGATATGGTTGTAAACTTTGATATGGTTGTAAACTTTGATATGGTTGTAAACTTTGATATGGCTGTAAACTTTGATATGGTTGTAAACTTTGATATGGTTGTAAACTTTGATATGACTGTAAACTTTGATATAGTCGTAACCTTTGATGCAGTTGCAATCTTTGATATGGCTGTAAACTTTGATTTTTTTTGCTACAACGCTTTCGTTGTTTGGTACTTTGGAGTTAACCAGACTTTTGATATTTTCAAATTTTTCGTATTTTGGTATATATATATATATATATATATATATATATATATATATATATATATATATATATATATATATATATATATATATATTGAAATTTAAGGCAGTGAAGAAATACGTAGCCTGAGGGTTGTGTGAGAGAAGAGAGAAATCAAAACAGACGCGGAATGAAAAAAAAAAAAAAAGATGCAACAGTTCTTCCGAAAAAAAAAAAACTCAGCTTACTGGAAAGAAAAGAAAAAAAAAACAACAGTCAAGCTTACAAAAGCCGATTCCAACGGTTCCCAAAGAGAGGTCTCTCTCTCTCTCTCTCTCTCTCTCTCTCTCTCTCTCTCTCTCTCTCTCTCTCTCTCTCTCTCTCTCTCTCTCTCTCTCTCTCACACACACACAGACACACATGTAGGTAGTAGGCAAACTACCGACGAAGGAAGCTCCGCCACCTGCTCTCGTGAGGGATAGTGACGTGGTTGGTCCAGCCGGCGCTGCGGTGGTTGTCAAGGTCCTCTCCCTCTTCTCACGCAACGCACCGCATGAGCGCACACTGCGAGGATGGAATTTTGTTCTCTCGCGAGCAAGAGGCGACCCCCGAGGCAAAGGTCATTGAATGTAAGTACGGGAAGGATTGAGCGCCTGTCGAGATCGGGAAATTTCTTTGCATTCGCACCAGTGCTGCCAAGCGGAGGCAATGGACTAAGATCTAATGGTCGCATGAAATATTTCTTTATCGACTACGTCATCGACGGACGGAAGACACTCCCAGAACATGCCGTCCAGACCGACGGTGTGAATAAGTTCAAAATCAGGCGGCTTGATCCTCACCTGTGTCACTCGTCACGTGATACTGAATATCTCTATTAACCAGTCATCATCGCCCGGTGGTGTATTATGCCACCTTCTCAGCCACTTGGTCCTGGCCATGCTGTGGTAACGTGCCAGCGCTGACTAGCCCCATACCGCCTGCTGTAAGGGTTACAGGAAAGAATAGTCATGCCACCCGTCCCTATTAAGTGTGATATAGACCTGGTAAGGGTACAGGAAAGAATAGTCATGCAACCCGTCCCTGTTAAGTGTGATATAGACATGGTAAGTCACGAGGCTGAGGAAAGAATAGTCATGCAACCCGTTCCTATTAAGTGTGATATAGACATGGTAAGTCACGAGGCTGGAGCTTAATTCGAGTTAATCCTTACTGTTGTCTTTATAACAGAGAGTGAAGGGATACACGTCTTTAGTGATGGATTGCATGACGCGTTCAACATTCACTGCCCCTCCTGGGTTTCCTTTAAAGGTTTGCTTCAGGCGTGTTAGTCCTGCAAGGTATTTTTTTTTTTTTCCTCTCCTCTACGTGTTGCCGGAGGTAGTGGAGGGTGCAGGTCGAGGGAGGGCTTTGCTCCGCTGTCCTTTTCTCCTTCTGCTTTTAAAGGGGACTGCATCTTTTTTCAGTGGTGTTGAGGCCAGACCATCTCTCGCTCGAACCCTTTTAGGTCTGTGTATCTGTGTAACACTGTGTAACTCTGCCTGGCCGGGGTTGCCACGTTTTCTTTTTATGCCTCACACACACACACACACACACACACATGAGTGGGCTGGTGGCATTCAGTCCACATGACACATGGCAACACGTAACTCACGCGAGTCGTTATTCTTACATCTAGATTGTGCTGCGGTGAGCGCTACGCGCGTAGTCCTGCCTCATGGTGAACCCAAGACACACGTATTTAGTATGCCTGTCTTATCTGCCTATCTATGTATTTATTTGAATATGTACCTATCTGTTTATCTATCTCTCTGCCTGTCTGTCTGTCAGTATGAATATATATGTCTGTATATGTCATTGTGTCCATGTATCTATATATTTACCTATCTATCTGTCTGTCTATTTATTTGGCGTAAGTATGTATATATATATATATATATATATATATATATATATATATATATATATGTATATATATATATATATATATATATATATATATATATATATATATATGTATTGTGTGTCTAACTACCTTTCTGTCTGTCTACCTGTCTCTCTATCCATCTATCTGCCTTCTATCCACCTTTCTATCTGTTTCCATCTACTTATATTTTTCGCTTCAGTGTTTATCTCTTCTCTTTTCCCCTTTCATCGGCTTCCACCTCTTCTACCCTCTCTCCCTTTTCCAATAATTTCAGCATCCACCAGTTCTCTCTCTCTCTCTCTCTCTCTCTCTCTCTCTCTCTCTCTCTCTCTCTCTCTCTCTCTCTCTCTCTCTCTCTGCAGATACCCAATGTCTCTCTCGATATATATATATATATATATATATATATATATATATATATATATATATATATATATATATATATATATATATATATATGATAGAGCCAAACATCTTAGAATCCAGTACAATAAAACCAGTTCTCCCAGCAATACAACGAGACTAAAACTCTCGCAAGACACGCAGACTGGAGCGGTAGAATAAAACTCTTCTTTATTTCCCATTCCCAGGCCACCAACATGCCTAGGAAATAGATAAAACACACTCTGTAGCGAAAGCAAAAGTTATCCCTCCCCTATTTTTCCCGTTTTCTTTTCTTGCATACGGTACCGGATGGGGGGTTCGAGGGAGGGGGGGAAGGCTTCTACCTTTTCCTCCCCCCCCCCTTCCTCCGTTTTCTATTTTTCATTTCTTGTAAAAAAAAAAAAGAAACTGAATTGGAATATACCGTAATATGAGGTAAGTGGGATGTAGAAATTAAGCGGTCAAGAAAAGGACGAAAGGCAAAAGACACAAGTGGATAATTGTCTGAATTTCTCATCGTCTCTTCTCAAGGGCTCCTAACCATTCGAACAAGAATTATGAGACGAAGATTAACAGGAATTCAGTAGACTCTGGCGTCGAGACCACCTCACCAGCGTCCCCTCTCAAGTGGCAGTCGGGAGTCTCACCACACACACACACACACACACACTCACACACACAGACACACACACACACACAATGGACGCAAGGGTGATCGTGGTGACTCATCGCATATTTCTCTCTCTCTCTCTCTCTCTCTCTCTCTCTCTCTCTCTCTCTCTCTCTCTCTCTCTCTCTCTCTCTCTCTCTCCCCAAAAAAATCCCACACATTCAAAAGGAAATGTTTTTGCGTGAACAGGGATAGTTAGTTAAAGATACAGTGAAAATAAAGATGATTACTTGGTGATTTTGAGGAGCTGCCATTCGCCCCGTTGTCTGTCTGACGATACGTAGATAGATAGATTATAGAGCTGGATAGATAGATAGACAGATAGATGAGAGAGAGAGAGAGAGAGAGAGAGAGAGAGAGAGAGAGAGAGAGAGAGAGAGTGGACGCATGTACTCACGATGAGATTTTGTTAAAAGGCAGGGCTAGCGCGTGGCGCTCACCGCAGGGAAATATTGGATGACGAAGGCACGAACCTTGTGAGCTAACGAGTATTGTGAAATGTTGTGTGTGTGTGTGTGTGTGTGTGTGTGAGTGTGTGTGTTTGGGGACTGGAAGCCAGCACGCCAGGGTGTGTGGGTGAGGCAGGGAGGAGAGAGACAGTAAGCTGGGCCTGAGAGAGAGAGAGAGAGAGAGAGATCTTTACGACACCCTCTTTTAAAGACGGCATTACGGTGGTTTAGAGAGAGATCAGAGCGCCTCAAATAATACGAGAGTGAAAATAATACTTGATATTTTCCTCCCTTCCTCCCTCTCTCTCTCTCTCTCTCTCTCTCTCTCTCTCTCTCTCTCTCTCTCTCTCTCTCTCTCTCTCTCTCTCTCTCTCTCTATCTGTATCTATCTATCTATCTATCTATCTGTATCCAGGAAGCTCTGGGGAACACAAGCAGGTTTACCCGTACCTCCTCAACACCGGTTTCCTTCACCATCCAACCATCACTAAGTCCCATCAGAATATAGAGGGAGAGACAGAGGTGTGAGGTGCCAAACCCCCTCCCATTAGAGCAGTGCCACACAGGTCTGGATGGCGTACATGGTGACTGACTACCCAAGAGTTTGGTAGCCTGGTTCCCTCGCCTCGCCCCATCCTTGGCCCCAATCTCTTGGCCCCGTTCTCCTTGGGCCCCGTCAGGAGCTCGGTCGCGTACAGCAAGAAGGGAGGCTGGGGGCGACAGGCGCGTCAAAAATAGTATATCACCCTGAGCGAGGCAGCAGCTAATATCCAGCCCCGAGGAGAGGGGAGGGGGGGGGGGTGTTGGAGGGGGTTCATGGGGGCCCCTGGGGGGGTTGGAGGGGGTTCATGGGGGCCCCAGGGGGGGGGTGATAGGGGTAGGAGTTGCTTGGGTAGGATGGGGTCATGGGGGGGCGGGAACTTAAGTGGTAGGGGTCAGGGTGTGTGGGAGCTTGAGCAGTAGGGGGTCATAAGGGAGTTGCTTGAGTGTTAGTGGGGGGGTGGTGCTTGAGTAGCAGGGGGTGTGGGGAAGGAGGAGCACATGGGTGAGGGAGAGGAAGACATGGAGGAGCCAGGGCAGGGGTCAATGACCGTGATAGGGGACGGAGGTCATAGCCATCCAGCGGGCGACAGGTAGTCACGGGGAAGTCGAGGGTTAGAGGAGATAAGAGAAATCAGAGGGAAGCTGAAGGGGACTAGGTGGTACTAGGGGTAATCTGGAGGTACCAGTAGACCAGGAGGTACGATGGTATACCAGGTGGCGCCAAGGGGGGTTGTGGTGTGGTGATCAGGAGGTACCAGAGCGACCAGGATGTGCTAAGAATACCATGATAATACCAGGGAGAGGAGGCAGGACGTACCAGTCAGCGGTGGTCGGGTATGGCCCAGGTAATGCCACCAGTTAGGAAAACATCGAGCGAGAGAGGCCTGGTAATTCGGGGCTCCTTTGGTGATTAGGGGTTCCCCTTGTGATTAGGGGTTCCCCTGGTAATTCGGGGTTCCCCTGGTGATTAGGGGTTCCCCTGGTGATGAGGGGCTCCCCTGGTGATTAGGGGCTCCTCTGGTGATTAGGGGTTCCCCTGGTAATTAGGGTTCCCCTGGTAATTAGAGGTTCCTGGTGATTAGGGGTTCCCCTGGTAATTAGGGGTTCCCTGGTAATTAGGGGTTCCCCTGGTAATTAGGGGCTCCCCTGTTGATGAGGGGTTCCCCGGTAATTAAGGCGTTCCCTGGTGATTAAGGGGACATTAGAGAATGCCAAAGGTGCCATGAGGAGGGTACAGCGTGTCGTCGTCCAGCGAAGGGTGCCAAGGGTGTAGGAGGAGCTGAGGGAAGGAGTGGGGCGTTAAGGGGAGGGAGGTGGCTGGCTAGCGACTTAAGGGGACAGGAGGAGCTGAAGGGAAGGAGTTGGGGGGGTGTAAGGGAGGAGGGAGGTTGGATGGGTTGGACCAGTGACGTACAGGAGAGAGAGAGAGGGGGAGAGGGAGGGATTTATTGGTCACTCTGTTTACAGGTTTTGATGTACGACCCAGGGTCGTTATCGGAGGGAAATCACTGGATTTATATGTGGATTTCAACACCTGCTATCCGGATTTATGGCCTTGATTTACGCGTCCGGTGCGGCGGCGGCGCTACAGTGTACAGCTGCTGACGGTGTGCTTTCCCCTACGCGTGTGTTGTTCGTGGCGCACCGGACCGTGTGATGCGGCGGTGAACCTCACCCACAAGACTGGGCACGTACTGTATTCTGAGGGGGAGGACATCACCCTTCGTCGGTGTCTTCGGCAGAACTGAACGTCATCGGTAGAAGATGAAACTTGTTGGTATTATTCTCGAAATGGCCAACGTCTGGAGGAGTAATATGGTTGCATGAGGTGTAGAGATGAGCTATCATCCTCGTATGAGGTGTAGAGATGAGCTATCATCCTCGTATGAGGTGTAGAGATGAGCTATCATCCTCTTATGAGGTGTAGAGATGAGCTATCATCCTCGTATGAGGTGTAGAGATGAGCTATCATCCTTGTATGAGGTGTAGAGATGAGTTATCATCCTCGTATGAGGTGTAGAGATGAGCTATCATCCTCGTATGAGGTGTAGAGATGAGTTATTATCCTCGTATGAAGTGTAGAGATGAGCTATCATCCTCTTATGAGGTGTAGAGATGAGCTATCATCCTCGTATGAGGTGTAGAGATGAGCTATCATCCTCGTATGAGGTGTAGAGATGAGCTATCATCCTCGTATGAGGTGTAGAGATGAGCTATCATCCTTGTATGAGGTGTAGAGATGAGTTATCATCCTCGTATGAGGTGTAGAGATGAGCTATCATCCTCGTATGAGGTGTAGAGATGAGCTATCATCCTCTTATGAGGTGTAGAGATGAGCTATCATCCTCTTATGAGGTGTAGAGATGAGCTATCATCCTCGTATGAGGTGTAGAGATGAGCTATCATCCTTGTATGAGGTGTAGAGATGAGTTATCATCCTCGTATGAGGTGTAGAGATGAGCTATCATCCTCGTATGAGGTGTAGAGATGAGCTATCATCCTCGTATGAGGTGTAGAGATGAGCTATCATCCTCGTATGAGGTGTAGAGATGTGTTATCATCCTCGTATGAGTTGTAGAGATGAGCTATCATCCTCGTATGAGGTGTAGAGATGAGCTATCATCCTCGTATGAGGTGTAGAGATGAGCTATCATCCTCGTATGAGGTGTAGAGATGAGCTATCATCCTCGTATGAGGTGTAGAGATGAGCTATCATCCTCGTATGAGGTGTAGAGATGAGCTATCATCCTCGTATGAGGTGTAGAGATGAGCTATCATCCTCGTATGAGGTGTAGAGATGAGCTATCATCCTCGTATGAGGTGTAGAGATGAGTTATTATCCTTGTATGAGGTGTAGAGATGAGCTATCATCCTCGTATGAGGTGTAGAGATGAGCTATCATCCTCGTATGAGGTGTAGAGATGAGCTATCATCCTCGTATGAGGTGTAGAGATGAGCTATCATCCTCGTATGAGGTGTAGAGATGAGCTATCATCCTCGTATGAGGTGTAGAGATGAGCTATCATCCTCGTATGAGGTGTAGAGATGAGCTATCATCCTCGTATGAGGTGTAGAGATGAGCTATCATCCTCGTATGAGGTGTAGAGATGAGCTATCATCCTCGTATGAGGTGTAGAGATGAGCTATCATCCTCGTATGAGGTGTAGAGATGAGCCATCCTCCTCGCATTAGTTGTGGAGATCAGCAATCCTGTAGGAAGACGTAGGTCATCTGGGCCTGTGAGGAATGTATTGTGTAGTATATACCCCACGGCCGCTTGAATCATCACCTCAACTAATGAGCAAACTAACGGGGGACACACACACACTGATCAATACCCGAACACACACACACACACGCACACACACACACACACACACGCACACACACACACACACACACACACACACACACACACACACACACACACACACACACACCCCAGGAACCAAGAGTGTGAGACAAGCAGAAATGCCCCAGCGTAGGATGGAGGAGGGAGGAAGGAATGGATGGGAGAAGGAGACAAGATAGATAAAGGGAAAGAAGAAGAGATAGAAATGGCTTTCACGAGGACTCTAGATGATGTGCTTAAGACGTGCCAACACGTCCTTTGCGGTGTCAGAGCTTCGACCTAACCACCTCCTCCTCCTCCTCCTCCTCCTCCTCCTCCTTCTCCTCCTCCTCCTCCTCCTCCTCCTCCTCTGGCTGCCCCAGCCTCCCGGCCAGATCCCTTTGTTTCCTGGTATTTATGGTACGAGCCTCGTGGGTTCAGATTAAGCCCGAAGCTGTTCCACTCCTTATTACTGCTTCATTCCTCCGAACTCGACCAGTTGAACATTTCTTTGTCTCCCATTTACATTTTTTCCTTTCTTCTTTTTTTTTAACATTGGAAGTTTTTTTTTTTAACCCTCCTCGAGGCCAGGCATCAAGTGAATGATCAAAAGGGGCGAATGAAATAGTGAATGAAGACGAAGCAACGAACAGGGAAGAGTGTCTATGAGTCCTCGAAGACATGAGAAAACCTGTCGTGAAAACAGGGTGGGTCAGGGCATGTTCGTAGGTGGTAAAGGGACAAGGTGGTCAGTAGTGCCAACCCTGCTTCACCCGCGGTCGACCGTGTGTTCGGTGTCACTGCTTCACTGCTTCGTCGTGGAGGTGTGTTCTTCGCCGCAGGAGGTTCGATACAGAGCCAGGGTTCGGTGCTTCGTAACGCGCCTCCCGGACTCTCTGCTCCACGACCAGGCGCGTGCTTGTTGCTCCGCGCCACGTTCCCACGACCCTCGCGTCGTACCAAGTTCAACGAAAAAAAAATAATTGACTCTCTCTCTCTCTCTCTCTCTCTCTCTCTCTCTCTCTCTCTCTCTCTCTCTCTCTCTCTCTCTCTCTCTCTGTGTATAAGCACATTTCGAACCCGCTGACTGGGTCGCATCTCGTCGGCCACAGTGGAGGGAGGTTGGGGGGGGGAGGGGATTGCCGTTTACGTCATCGGTGGGATCTGCTTCCGTCATAATGACCGTGACGTCACATGGGGGGGTGCGTGTGACGTCACACTTGGGTGATTATTGTTATTATTATTATTATTATTATTATTATTATTGTTATTATTGTTATTACTATTATTATTATTGTTATTACTATTATTATTATTAATATTGTTGTTGTTTTTATTATTATTATTATTATTGTTATTATTATTATTATTATTATTATTATTATTATTATTATTATTATTATTATTAGCGTCTGTTACTTCATAAGGTCATTAGGTGGGTCTGCTATGTCGTTAGACTTGGAACCACGATATTCACGATCTCTGAACAGCCACTTCAGCGGGTTTCCTCAACCATTACCCCAAAAACGACATTTTCTTTCTCTCTCGTTTACACTTTTTTACAGATTTTCATTTTTCTGTAAACTAACGCTCATAACTTTTTTTTTTTTTTTACAGATTTTCTCATATATCTTTTTTTTTTCTTCATTGATTTTTTCTTTTTGTATGGGACACACTTCGTCAAAGTTCGACCATAAAACGAAGAGTTTGGCAAATGTTATTATGGTGACTGCTCTGTAAAAATGGTATCAGTAAATCTCATGTTTATTTTCACGACTTTGACAAATTACGTAACAAATTCACGTATATATATATATATATATATATATATATATATATATATATATATATATATATATATATATGTATATATATATATATGTATATATATATATATATATATATATATATATATATATATATATATATATATATATATATATATATATATATTCAGTTCTAGATTACATTGATTTTTATATTTTTTCCCCACTGTGTCTAATCCATTTTTACTCAACACTTTATATAAGAAAAGAGAGGGGGGAAAAAATTTTAAGCTTCTGTCTGGTGTTTTGAGGAACATTAAACAACAAAAATGGGTCCTAATGGGCTGTATAGATGAAAAAAATAGGCCCATTATGAGGCCCTCATCATAGACTATAGGATTAGGGATCTAGATAGATTGTCCTGCTCTGAGGGCGGAAGACATTCGAGAAATGAGAGAGCAAAATACCCTTTATACTCAGGTAATATTTCCCTGATACTGTGAGAGTATATTTCTGATATTCGGGAATATCCCTTATATTAAGGTAATATTTCACTGATAGTGTGAGAATATATTCCTGATGTTTAAGGAATGGCACGCCTGATACTGAGAGAGAATATCTCTGATTCTTCGAGGAATATCCAAATATTCCCCACCACTTTGATGGTATGGCCAAAAGGGGAACATATTCTCGGCACAAGATATTCCCAATACTGAACTCAATATCCCTCACCCTGGGGAACTTATTCCTGATACACCGGGATAAGTAATATTCCTGATACAGTAGAAAAACAAAATAGCCTCGATTCACCGGACCTCGATTCTACGGACGGTGTGAGCAGCGGTTGTCATGTGAGAGCTGAAGTCCTTGATGAAATGGTCGAGGTGCAGACACTTCGCTCATGACCCCGTCTGGCGGCGCCCTTCTCAAACACTGCCCTCCTGCGCACTTCGCTCATGACCCCGTCAGGCAGCGCCCTTCTTAAACACTACCCTCCTGCGCACTTCGCTCATGACCCCGTCTGGCGGCGCCCTTCTCAAACACTGCCCTCCTGCGCACTTCGCTCATGACCCCGTCTGGCGGCGCCCTTCTCAAACACTGCCCTCCTGCGCACTTCGCTCATGACCCCGTCTGGCAGCGCCAGAGCATCACCGCTCCTCATCATCACGGAGCATCGCTGCTCCTCATCATCACGGAGCATCACCGCTCCTCATCATCACGGAGCATCACCGCTCCTCATCATCACGGAGCATCACCGCTCCTCATCATCACGGAGCATCACCGCTCCTCATCATCACGGAGCATCACCGCTCCTCATCATCACGGAGCATCACCGCTCCTCATCATCACGGAGCATCGCCGCTCCTCATCATCACGGAGCATCACCGCTCCTCATCATCACGGAGCATCACCGCTCCTCATCATCACGGAGCATCACCGCTCCTCATCATCACGGAGCATCACCGCTCCTCATCATCACGGAGCATCACCGCTCCTCATCATCACGGAGCATCACCGCTCCTCATCATCACGGAGCATCACCGCTCCTCATCAT
This sequence comes from Panulirus ornatus, assembly GCF_036320965.1. Lineage (NCBI taxonomy): Eukaryota > Metazoa > Arthropoda > Malacostraca > Decapoda > Palinuridae > Panulirus > Panulirus ornatus. Next base: position 9,546,650 of record NC_092232.1, read on the forward strand.
CACGGAGCATCACCGCTCCTCATCATCACGGAGCATCGCCGCTCCTCATCATCACGGAGCATCGCCGCTCCTCATCATCACGGAGCATCGCCGCTCCTCATCATCACGGAGCATCACCGCTCCTCATCATCACGGAGCATCGCCGCTCCTCATCATCACGGAGCATCACCGCTCCTCATCATCACGGAGCATCACCGCTCCTCATCATCACGGAGCATCACCGCTCCTCATCATCACGGAGCATCACCGCTCCTCATCATCACGGAGCATCGCTGCTCCTCATCATCACGGAGCATCGCCGCTCCTCATCATCACGGAGCATCACCGCTCCTCATCATCACGGAGCATCACCGCTCCTCATCATCACGGAGCATCACCGCTCCTCATCATCACGGAGCATCACCGCTCCTCATCATCACGGAGCATCGCTGCTCCTCATCATCACGGAGCATCGCCGCTCCTCATCATCACGGAGCATCACCGCTCCTCATCATCACGGAGCATCACCGCTCCTCATCATCACGGAGCATCACCGCTCCTCATCCATCATCAAAACACAAACGGTAAATAAAGATACTTTAATTTATATAAATTTTTTTTACAATGATTTACGAAGTTGGTTTTACGTTAGTGTATAACCCTGACCTTCGGATAGGGTCAGTACGGCACGGTGTGGGATAAGACATTATTCTGCATCTGGATCTAACGGACAGTCACCGCTAACGGACGCTCCTTCCGCCACCTGTCCGTTAAATCGATGTCATGCTGTACCGAGAGGAATATTCGTAATACTTGGTGGATATTTGAGAAATTGGATTTGATATTCCCGATACTGAAGAAATTGTTACAGAAATATTGCGAGATGATCCTGGTCAGACATTGGATATTCGTGAGCATAAGGTAAATACTTTTGAAACTGAAGTGAATATTCTTAATACTGAGGTAGAAATGTGTCCTGATACTGAATATTCCTGATGCTGAAGAAGGTTATGTATCAGGGATTGAGAAACACGAGTCAGGGACTGAGAAATGTGAAACCAGGACTGTAGAAAGTGAATCAGGGAATGAGCAACGCGAATCAAGGGCTAAGAAACAGGATTCAGGGACTGAGAAGCATGACTTAGGGACTGAGAAACGTGACTTAGGGACTGAGAAGCATGACTTAGGGACTGAGAAACGTGACTTAGGGACTGAGAAACATGACTTAGGGACTGAGAAACGTGACTTAGGGACTGAGAAACGTGACTTCGGGATTGAGAAGCATGAGTTAGGGACTGAAAACGTGACTTAGGGACTGAGGAACGTGACTCAGGGACTGAGAAACGTGACTCAGGGACTGAGAAACGTGACTCAGGGACTGAGGGAATGAGAAACATGACTCAGGGACTGAGAAACGTGACTCAGGGACTGAGAAACGTGACTTCGGGACTGAGAAGCATGAGTTAGGGACTGAAAACGTGACTTAGGGACTGAGGAACGTGACGCAGGGGCTGAGAAACGTGACTCAGGGACTGAGAGAATGAGAAACATGACTCAGGGACTGAGAAAGCGTGACTCAGGGACTGAGACAAATGAGGAAACAGTCATTGTAATGATAGGACAACGGCCCTGGTAATGTGGGGGAAATTCCTACCAGCAATAAGGGGGGAAACCTCTGGTAATGAAGAGGAAGATGTGGTCATTGAGGGAAACTTCCTGTGTATGAAAGGACTTGGTGGAGGTGGGGGAGAGGATGGGGTTTAGTGTTGTGATAAAGGAAAACTACATGTGTTTAGCAAGGGCATTCCACTGTCACAAACAGCCCCGCAGGGACCCAGTGGTCTGTTTCTATGTGAATACCTCCATGTATTATTCCTTTGTGGTGTACAGACGAGAGCGGTGATGTTGATGATATTCCAATCAGCGGACCTTGTTCCCTCGGGAGTTCTTATGCAGTTGTGTAGTGGGGTAGGGGGTCACACTTGTTGGGTTAACAGGGGGGGAGGGATGCCTGGGATCTTCGAACCTGGAAAAGTCCGGTGGAGGTAGAGAGTGGGACGGTACGTACCGTCCATTAAACAATATGTACTGTCCATTACGAGATATGTACTACCCCCTTCCACCCCCTTTGAACGATATGTAGTGTCCTTTAAACATGTACTTTCCTTTACGAGATATGGACGCCCCCATAAACGATATGTAGTGTGCTTTAAACGGCATGGACTGTCCCTTAAAAAAAAGGTCCACGCATCTCCTCCCTTTCCCTCTGGTTTAACGTCCTCCAGCGGGAGAAGATCCCGGACTTCGACATCCCGACCCTTTCAGAGGGACACCCTGCAATGTGTGTGTCCTTCGTCTTCCATGTTGCAGGAGGAGGAGGAGGACGGGGCGTGGGTCAGTGAACAGGTCGTGCCGTTAGTGTGGTCAGCGGGGCGTGAGATACACACCATCACCATCAGTGCCCCTGGGCGATCAAACCCTGCACGGCGGGCGGGCGGGTCCTGCCTTCCTCCCTGCCTCTCCTGCTGGCCCACCGATGGCTCCACAGATCAAAGGGGTTAGGCCGCCCGGGGTCCCCTGACCCGCGGGCAGAATCTTCGGTCTCCTCCTCCTCCCCCTCACACAACCCCTCCTGACCTTGGCCCGGATATTTCCTCCCTTCTCCTCCTCCTTTATCTTCTTCCTTCTCCTTCCTCTTCTTCCATGTCTTTCTTCTCTCTTCCTCCTCCTCCTCCTCCTCCTCCTCCTCCTCCTCCTCCTATCTTCCTCCTCCCCCTTCCTCTTCTTCCGTTTCTTTCTTCTCTCCTCCTCCTCCTCCTCCTCCTCCATCGAGTGTACAGAGTGCAGATTTGACCTCCACGAACTCCCGTCGTATATTATCGAGAGAGAGAGCCACGACGATCATTCCCTTAATCTTCGAGCGAGGTTTTGTTTATATAAGTGTTTTATTCATCGTTCCACTCGTGAATAATTTTCTCGTCCTTGCACGGTGAATAAGATTAGGGAGAGCGTCAGGCGATTCACAGAATTTACGAAGGTGTGTCTTCAGTGACAGACGGAGTGTAAACGAGCCGCCGTCGTTTTGGCTATTTTAAACACGGGAGCAGTGCAGACCTAACCTAACCAGGCTGGAGAATTAACTTCCATTTGGAAAGGAAGGTTCAGGCAGGTGTGAGTGCTGGGACCAGCACCGCTTATACACGTTAAGGTACACAAATATGTCCTTAGTTTTAGTTCATAAATACGTCCTCAGTTTTAGTTCATAAATACGTCCTCAGTTTTAGTTCATAAATACGTCCTCAGTTTTAGTTCATGAGTACGTCCCCAGTTTTAGTTCATGAATACGTTCTCAGTTTTAGTTCATGAATACGTTCTCAGTTTTAGTTCATGAATACGTCCTCAGTTTTAGTTCATGAATACGTCCTCAGTTTTAGTTCATGAGTACGTCCCCAGTTTTAGTTCATGAATACGTTCTCAGTTTTAGTTCATGAATACGTTCTCAGTTTTAGTTCATAAATACGTCCTCAGTTTTAGTTCATAAATACGTCCTCAGTTTTAGTTCATGAATACGTCCTCAGTTTTAGTTCATGAATACGTTCTCAGTTTTAGTTCATGAATACGTTCTCAGTTTTAGTTCATGAATACGTCCTCAGTTTTAGTTCATGAATACGTCCTCAGTTTTAGTTCATGAATACGTTCTCAGTTTTAGTTCATGAATACGTCCTCAGTTTCAGTTCATAAATACGTCCTCAGTTTTAGTTTATAGATACGTCCTCAATTTTAGTTCATGAATACGTCTTCAATTTTAGTTCATGAATACGTCCTCAGTTATAGTTCACAGTGGTTTAAAACAGTCCGTCAGGGGATAATGGTTTAACGAGCTGATTCTCCCGTAGTCATACACTGGAATTAAGAATATTCTCGTCGGTGTAAAACCTTAACAGCTGCATTTTCATCATCATTATTGATCACGAGACAGAGGCGATTAACATCTGTTAATGCTTCTTGGATTATTACCAGGATACGATCAAGCTGATGTGGGTCTTGTGGTTAGCTGGGCCTAGTTATGTGGTTGTCTTTCAGCCACCACAGTTGGTAGGGATTGTGTGGCCCTCGAGTTGTTGTGCTTGTGATTAGGCGCTTACGAGTACCTGTGACTCAGTTTGTATGGTTTCTTCTTTCTGTTTGAGTTGCTGAGGGTGTGCCTAGTTTTAATGCCCCAGCAGTTGTTGTGGTGTGGGTCTGTGTGGCTGATTCGTCGCCAGTGAGTCGCTTGCAGTGGACTGGGCCTGTTCTTTCTGAGCTGCTTACAGTGCAGTTGTTGTGGGTATGGGTGAGGTGAGGTAACAAGGTCAAAAGGTGGTCATCTAGGTCACCAGGAGGTCATCATGGTCACTAGGAGATTATCAAGGTCACCTGGAGGTCATCAAGGTCACCAGGAGGTCATCATGGTCACTAGGAGGTCATCAAGGTCATTAGGAGGTCATCAAGTGTACCAGGAGGTCATCAAAGTCACAAGCCGCAAAGGACACCGAAAGGTCACCAGGAGGTCAGCAAGATCAACTGGAGGTCACGAAGGTCGCCGGAAGGTCAGCAAAGTAACTGGGAACTCACGAAGGTCACCGGGAGATCGTAGAAGCCCGCAGGAGGTCATCAGGGTCAGCAGGGGGGTGTCACCAAAGGTCAGTGTCACTGGACAGTCCCCCTCCCACCACCCATCCCGCCGGAGTGACCTGCCTCGTCACTAGTGTGGTGGTTGGAACACCCTCGGACGTGAGACGTGATCCTGAGGTGTCGTCTTCTGGTGGTGTCCCTGAGTGGTCGTCGCCAGCGTCGTCTTCCCTCGGTAGGGTCGTCTTGTGCTCATTCACCACGAGGGTGAGTGGGGTCGCTCGGCAAAGGTCGTCCTTCAACAGAGTCGTTCTCCAGCAGAATCGTCCTCCAGTAAATTCGTTTGCCAGCGGATTAATCCTCCAGCAGAGTCGTCCTTCAGTAGACTTATCCTCCAGCAAAGTCGTCCTCCAGCAGAGTCGTTCTCCAGCAGAGTTATTGTCCAGCGTAGTCGTCCTCCAAGAGCGTCATCCTCCAACAGAGTCATCCTCCAGCAACGTCATCCTCCAGCAGAGTCATCCTCCCGGAAAGTCGTTCTCCAACAGAGGCAATCTCCTGCAAAAGTATCCTCCAACAGAGTCGTCCTTCAGCAGGGTCGTCCTCCAGCAGAGTCGTGCTCTAGCCTGTGGTGGAAGCACCAGGACGGCAGGCCTGGCCCGCAACACAGCGCTCATCTATTCTGGTTGTCCATTGCAACACTTAACATCCTGGAAAGTTTCTAGAAATATCATCTTTTTTTTTCTTGTTTCTCAAACCGCAGGGAATGTGTCAGGGTTAGTAAAATTGTCCGTACCTCAACACTTTTCGCTCAGTTGGCAAACTTCTCTCTGTGTATTATCACCCAGTACAAACATCTTCGTTTCAGGTCCATTACTGACATCATGTGCGCCTCGTTGGTTACGTTCCCAAGTGCACTTTTGTGTAATAATCACATCATCAGGGGAGATACAAGACAGAAATTTAAGTCAGTTAATGTACAGTGAAAAAACGTAGCTAAGACGCCATTTGTCTTCGAGCGATGTGTGTGCTTTCCCCCTCTCTTTCTCCTACCACACTGACCTCTCTACGTCTCTGATTCTCCCACAGTCTCGAAAGGACCCAGTGGTCTGTCTGCAGCTTGAGTTTCCTTGGTGTTTCTTCATTATTTTTTGTCTCATTATGTCTTGTCACCTTCGAAGGAATGGCTCACAGGTGTTTGGCACCTGGTACGAAGTTGGTTGAGAGGTCGCATAGGTAACCTCGATACATTCCACCGGCAGAAATGTTTTCCTTTGCGTCTGAGACTTTCGGGTTAGCAAGTCCATAGACCTCAGCTCCTGTTAGTCCAATGTGGGGTTGGTCAAGGCCGTAGAATGTGTAAGTTGTAAGTAAGATGCGGGTGGTGTAAATCGTTGTGGTTTGTAAGTGAAATGTGGGTAGAGATGTTCGCAGAGTTTCTGCTGTGTTTGTGAAATATGGGTTCGCATGTTTGTTTAGTCCCTGCTGTGCTGGTATGATGGTAAGCTGTGGTATGATAGGAAGCTGTGGTATGATGGTAAGCTGTGGCATTGGTATGACGGTAAGCTGTGGTATGACGTTAAGCTGTGGCATGGGCATGACGGCAAGCTGTGGTATGAGGGTAAGCTGTGGTGCTGGTATGTGATAGTGAGACTTGCAAATCTACGAAACAGAGGAAGATAGTCTAGACATACCACACCCACAGAGCCAGTCAAGGTCGCTTGGGGGGTAAATGAGCTAACCCCTTTTGGCCGGGACGTTGGAGCCAAAGACAGTCAAATACGACGAGGTATTGGGAGAAGACACACACACACACACACACACACACACAAACACACACACACAACACCGTCACCAGTCTAATGGAAAAGAATGGAATACTATTCCCCCAGTGATGGGAATGCTTTCCCACTAGAGGGGAATGTATCACAGAGAGGGAATGCTCTGAATGCCCCTCCCCATCGCCTTTCCCAGCCTTTCCCATGGGGGGTTCGGTGCGTCGTCCGGTCTTTCCCATCTTGGAAGTGTTACAGCTCTGTCCCTCTCATCTGTGTAGAGGGCGAACAAGGACTTGCACCTTCCACCACCAGACGCCACCTCCCATCGGACGTACAGAGAGAGAGAGAGAGAGAGAGAGAGAGAGAGAGAGAGAGAGAGAGAGAGAGAGAGAGGGAGACAGAGAGAGACAGAGACAAGAGGAGGGGGTAATAGCATCTATTCCATCGACCTAAACCCCTCTCCCTCCTCCCGCCCCTGGATGTAAAGAGAGGAGGCCTCACACGGGCGCGCGCTCTCCCAGAGGAGGAAATTTCAACAAAGAGCACAGAATCCGTGGTCGTTAGCGGGAAGGACATGCAATTTGTGCACGGATTTGGAAATACAAGCGTCGAATACAACGAAGGTATCATTGCCTCCGTAATCCCTCCTCCTCCTCCTCCTCCTCCTCCTCGCCCTCCCAGCCTCTCTCCGCCTCCCCTCTCTCCCCACTTCTCCCCATCCTCCCAGACACAGACCCCCAACTCTAGGCCGCGATAGGGTTTTTAAAAGTGCTTATATGCCGGAGGAATTTACATAAATATTCCAATTGGGAGGGAGTGAGTCCTGCGTGGCGCTCACGTCCTTCTGCTCTCTTACGAAGTCATTCATTTTCCCTTCTTTTTGTGTTTCTCTCTCTCTCTCTCTCTCTCTCTCTCTCTCTCTCTCTCTCTCTCTCTCTCTCTCTCTCTCTCTCTCTCTCTCTCTCTCTCTCCCTCTCAGGGGTTTGAGATCAGTAAGACGGGTTTCGGGCAATGGCTTTGGTATTTCGGTGATTTGAAATGAATATTCCATATCCGTGAGGAGGAGGAGGAGGAGGAGGAGGAGGAGCACTGTCCCCATCTGAGGGGGTGGTGGTTGGGGAGGAGGTGGTGGTTGGGGAGGAGAACAGATGGTGGAGTAAAGTAGTGTAATGAGGGTGGCAGGTTCCCTCATGTCACACCCCCGCGCACCCGCTGTTATCCTCAGTCATCTCCCCTCCTCCTCCCTCCCTTGTTATCCCCACTCATCTCCTCCCCACCTCCCCTGTTATCCTCAGTCATCTCCCCTCCTCCTCCCTCCCTTGTTATCTCCCCCTCATCTCCTCCCCACCTCCCCTGTTATCCTCAGTCATCTCCCCTCCCCCTCCCTCCCTTGTTATCCCCACTCATCTCCTCCCCACCTCCCCTGTTATCCTCAGTCATCTCCCCTCCCTCCCTTGTTATCCCCCACTCATCTCCTCCCCACCTCCCCTGTTATCCTCAGTCATCTCCCCTCCCTCCCTTGTTATCCCCCCTCATCTCCTCCCCACCTCCCCTGTTATCCTCAGTCATCTCCCCCTCCCTCCCTTGTTATCCCCCCTCATCTCCTCCCCACCTCCCCTGTTATCCTCAGTCATCTCCCCTCCTCCTCCCTCCCTTGTTATCCCCCCTCATCTCCTCCCCACCTCCCCTGTTATCCTCAGTCATCTCCCCTCCCTCCCTTGTTATCCCCACTCATCTCCTCCCCACCTCCCCTGTTATCCTCAGTCATCTCCCCCTCGCAATCCTCCCCCCCCCGCACACACACACACACACACACACACACACACACACACACACACAGGGGAGAAGCAAGATCACTTTTCGTGGTGATATTGTTCTCATTAGCATACAAACGGTTTGGTCAGTATAACAGATTGTTTGTTACTGGCGCGATAACAGGGTTCAGCCAGCCTGCCTGCCTGCCTGCCTGCTGGCTTCCCTTCCAACCAGACATGTAGACAGCTAGCCAGCCAGCCAACTAGTCAGCCAGCCAGCCAGCCAACTAGTCAGGCAACCAGCCAGCCAGTCAACTAGTCAGCCAACCAGCCAGCCAGCCAGTCAACCAGTTAACCAACTCGCCAGCCAACCAATCATCCAGCCAGCCAGCAAACCGGTCAGCCTGCCAGCCAGCCAAAACCAACCAGCCAGCCAGCCAACCGGTCATCCAACCAGCCAACCAGTCATCCAGCCAGCCAACTAGTCAGCCGAACAGTCAGTCAGCCAACCAGTCATCCAGACAGCCAACTAATTATCCAGACAAGCAACCAATCATCCAACCAGCCAAATAGTCAGCCAGTCAGCTAGCCAGGGAACCAATCAATCTGTTAGCTAGTCAACTAGCCAGTCAACCTGCCAGCCAGTTAACCAGCCAGCCAGCCAGCCAGCCAGCCAGCCAACTACCCAGCCAGCCAGCTAGCCAACAAGCCAGCCAACCAGCCAACAAGCCAGCCAATAAGCCAGCCAGCAATCCAGCCAACCAGCCATCCAGCCTAGGCAACCAGTTAACCAACCAGTTAACCAACTAGCCAGCAAGCCAGCCAACCAGCCAGCCAACCAGCCAGCCAGCCAGCCAGCCAGCCAGCCAGCCAGCCAACAAACCAGCCAGCCAGCCAACCAGTTAACCTACCAGCCAACCAACCAACCAACAAACCAGCCAGCCAACCAGCCAGCCAACCAGCCAGCCAACCAGCCAGCCAGCCAGCCAGCCAGCCAGCCAGCCAGCCAGCCAGCCAGCCAACCTTCCTCAGTGGTCCCAGGCTGAATCCCCTGATCACACGACGTTCACGACCTTCTTTGAGCACAACGATACAAGTCTTTTGAGTTCTGCTGTACAAGTCCTTAAGCAGGACGGTTCGAATCCTCAAGCACGAACGTGCGAGCATACAGGAGCGACCCAGTGAACACGACTGGTCGAAACTCAGGTCCAGTGGCCTAGCTTGAGGTGGAGTTGACCCTCACGACGTGGGTCAGGTCAGAAGTCGTTCCATCACGATGACCCGTGGTCATACCTCTTGCTGCACATTTTCTCATACTGCTCCCAGACCTCGAATTCCTTCCCTGCGGAGACTCTCCATAAACCTCCCTTTCTTCCTTCAATAGGGATTTAACTTTCTCATTTTACCATCCTCTATCCTCTCTCATACGCCCAACCTTCCACGTTCTACACACTTCACTCATTTAAGAGGATAGGATTACAGTTGAGTTTCTCAAGAAATATGACCGTGTCGCTGATTGGTTAGATAGGATCCTTTCCTCCCGCAAGGATTTCAGAAGCGAACGTGTGGAGAAGTATTATTTGCGTGTTTAATGTTGGCTTCATTGTGTATCACTGACTTTCATACGTGTCATTTGCATTGCTGGTGGCTGCAAAGTTCATCATACGCCTGGCATATCTGCCTAAAGAAGGAAGATCTGTTTAGTAATGTTATCCCTCAAGAATGGTACGATAACTGCTTAGTATGGCAACGACATCTGCTGTCTTCTGTGTTTGCTCAGCGGTCGCGTACTTCTCGTCTGCTCTGCTGACATTTTGTATCGATAGTCTCGCAAGAGAAAGCGGTGGAGGCACCTGTTGTGATATGGGTCCTCGCAGACGGAGGAGCAGCTGCTCCGTCCGTAGCAAGAATAGAGTTACACACGAAGTTCCGAAGTTCCGCCGATTTCTGAGATTCCAAAAGGTAAAGATCTGACGGTTACAATAACTGTTACAGTGATAGATATTAGAATGCGGTAAACATCTGATAAATTTATTTGGTGATAGCGTCATGACGTGGCTTTAGCCAGAAAAAAATCTCATGTTTAAATATTCAAGATTTTTTTTTTTTCTTAACATCTTGGGTCTGCAACGTATGGTGAGGGGGGGGGGGGATGGACTTGAGATCTGAGGGAACATTTCAAACTTTCTTAATGAACTAAAGTCTCCATTAGAGGGGAATGTACTGGAGTCTCCTCCTTAAAAAAGAAATGTAATATTTCTCAACTTTTGCATCACCCTGTGACTCCCTTACTCCACACACACACACACACACACACACACACACACACACACACACACACACACACACACACACACACACAACCCATCTGCCCACGCTGACCTCAGCCTTACGTAAGCTTATGTCTGCCCAACCTTACCTAACTTTGGTCAAGAATATTTGTTTGATGTACGAAGACCGTGGGACTTTACTGGTGGCAGATGTAAATTAAAGTGTCTGTTATATCATACTTTAATGTTTGTTTGGTAGATTGGTAATGGCGATCGTATGCATATTCTGTCGTATTTGTTAATTTCAAGTTTGATTTTTTTTTTTTTCTATTTTGTTAATGCTATTTACGTGTAGGTGTTTTTTTGAGGTTGAATGCTTGATTGCCTTGCGACTTTGAACGGCTTTGTTCTCAATAACTTGGGTGATGTCATCAATTTTTAAGATTAAGATCGATTAAATGAGTAGATTTCTTATATTTGATTTGTGTTCAGGTTGATAGAGTCGATATCTATATATTTGATTTGTAACCTTGGTATAGCCCATATCTGAAGGATAGATCATTTCACTAAGCAGTGTCAAGTTTATGGGAGACTCGAATGTAAAAATTGAATCATATCATCAAATAGAACTTTGAGTTATTTACCACGAATAGAATTCTAATGTCATACGAGACGTGTGGACAGGGAGGAAAAACACTGGCTATTCAAATACATATATTAGCCAAAGTTAGAAATCATGTGAAACATTTTTTTTTTCAAACAGGGAAGATGATTAATCAAATCCACAATGCTCTGAATGTGCGCAAGGTAGTTTACCCCTCAACCACGTTTTCTGTGACGAGTGATTCAGGAGTTAGTTTACCTAAGTTTACAACTTAAATTTTCTCCCTTACGGTGTACTACCCTTAACGTTAAGATGGCGTTAGTGGCAGCTTTTGGCAACTTCTCAGGAAATAAAACACTGGTGGTGATCTTGTGGTAATTGCATTTCCTATATACAGCCTTCTCGGTCCATAGTCGGTGTGTCTGTGTGTTTGTGTGGCAGCTGTTTCCTAGTCGATGTTACGCCACAGTGTTACGCCAGTGTGTTACCTGACTGTGTTATGCCACAGTGTTACGCCACAGTGTTACCTCACAGTGTTACTCCACATTGTTATGCCACCGTGTTACCTCACAGCGTTACCCTACAGTGTTACCTCACAGTGTTACGCCACAGTGTTACGCCAAAGTATTACCTCACAGTGTTACCTGACAGTGTTATGCTGAGAAACCTGTTCACATGCTGGTGAATAAAAAGAACAGTGGCAGACAGACTTAAAGCCCCTCCCTGTGGTGTAGACACGCTCACAAAGGGTAAAAATTCAGTTGTTGACGCCCTGAAGTTTTGCTGAATATCAGACGGACGGTGTTGGGGAGTCAGTGAACCAGACTTCGAAACCTGCTAGGACGAGGCTTCGAAACCCAGGACACAGGTGTGGGTAGTTTCCGTTGTTTCTACATTATCTTCATATTTTCATTTATGCTTTAGTTCTGGTGAAATGTGTAGACAATATAACTGATAAGTTATGTCTATGTAGATTATATAGACGCTTTATATTTTCTCTTTTTACCTGTTATCTTTACGAAATATTTTTTTTTTCGTATCTTCATTTCGTATAGAATTCTCCTTTTTTTTCTTCTTATATATGAACTTTTACTCGTACTCTAGATAAGATCTTTTTGAGGAGCATATGTGGGACAAAATAAAGGAATGTCTGTCTCAGTTTGAAGTGAATAGTACTGAAGAAAATAAAGAAAAACCGCTTTAAACCTGTTTGGCGTCTGAGATAGCGTGTGGCACATCTAGACCCCACGAACGAAACATCTGAGCTGGTGAGGTGAGGTGGGGTACCCAGGACTAAGACCTCAGCGCCTTTTTGTATGCATGGCTCATGGCGAGGTGCCTGTGGATTAGCGGAATGCCTTTATGGTGCCATTGTGTAAAGGCGAAAGTAAATGTTCGAGTGCCGGAGGTGTAAGCTTTTTTGAGTGTTGCAGGTATGCTGTAAGGGAGAGTGTTGATTCGAGAGAAGGGTGGTGGTGGTGGTGGTGTTGGCATGGATAGAGCATCAGAGAAACGTTGTGGTTTCAGGAGTGGTAGAGGATGTGTGGATTAGGTAAGCACCTGATACATTATATATATATATTCTTTCTTTTCTTTCATACTATTCGCCATTTCCCGCATTAGCGAGGTAGCGTTGAGAACAGAGGACTGGGCCCTTGAGGGAATATCCTCACCTGGGCCCCTTCTCTGTTCCCTCTTTTGGAAAATTAAAAAAAAAAAGTGAGAGGGGAGGATTTCCAGCCCCCCGCTCCCTCCCCTTTTAGTCGCCTTCTACGACACGCAGGGAATACGTGGGAAGTATTCTTTCTCCCCTATCCCCAGGGATAATATATATATATATATATATATATATATATATATATATATATATATATATATATATATATATATATACACACACACACACACACACACACACTGGTGGATAAATTTGAGGGAGAATCACGCAAATTCTTACACATTTGTAAGCCTTCATGCGCTCATGCAAATTCATGCTCTCCCACCCAGCCATGCACTCATATTAACCCGTGCATCGCATGCAAAACCCATGCACACACACACACACACACACACACACACACACACACACACACACACACACACACACACACACACACAGTAACCATATAATGAACGCCAGAGACGTATGTAGGAGGAGAATGTCAACAGTCGTTTAGGCACATGGTAGATCCTCGTTGTTGTGTCCATGGCTCCCGCTGCACGTGCGGCAGTATGTAAGGGAATTTACGAGCGAGCTGCACTTCTCTACGCATTTCTACATCGGGGGCTAACTTTATGACCAGACGATTTGCATTTTAATAGTGAGTGTTATGAGTTAGTCAGGTGGGCAGGGAATTGCACGAGTTCTTTAGTGTGTGTGTGTGTGTGTGTGTGTGTGTGTGTGTGTGTGTGTGTGTATGTGTGTGTGTGTAAACGCAATGTCTGTGATTATATTTGTGAATGTGAAAGAGTGCTCCTGTATGTGTGTGTGTGTGTGTGTGTGTGTGTGTATTGGTGTGTAGGGAGAGTGTCTATACATGTACGTATGATTGTGTGTGTGTGTGTGTGTCTGTGTGTGTGTGTCTGTGAGAGAGAGAGAGAGAGAGAGAGAGAGAGAGAGAGAGAGAGAGAGAGAGAGAGAGAGAGAGAGATTGAACAGATACGGAACCAGTCGTCAGACAGACGAACAGACAGACGGACCTGACAGACAGAAGAAGGAGCCCCCCCGTATTACCCACTGTATATCGTCAAGTTAACCTCCGTCGTCCGCCTTAAGGGTTATTAATACCCGTCCTGATCTCTCCCCTCCTCCTCTCCCCCAAGGTCTACGAGTTAAATGGTCGACTGACTTTGAGGAACTTTACTTAAGCTTCTCTCTCTCTCCCCCTCCCCTCCCCCGTCCCCCCCTCCCAACACCTCTCCCAACCACGTCCAGAGGAGAGCGGTGACTTAGGTAAAAAGAAAACAGGAGAGTTTATGGCGAGATGATGGAAACGTCAGACCCAACATGTACACTTGCATACTCTCTCTCTCTCTCTCTCTCTCTCTCTCTCTCTCTCTCTCTCTCTCTCTCTCTCTCTCTCTCTCTCTCTCTCTCTCTCTCTATCTATCTATCTATCTATCTTATATATATATATATATATATATATATATATATATATATATATATATATATATATATATATATATATATACATGTGTGTGTGTGTGTATATATATATATATATATATATATATATATATATATATAGTCATTTTACACGATGATTAAGGAACATTTCCTGCACCCACGGACAGTACCTGTAAATAACTTAATTACCTGACGAATCACCTTAAGTACCTTGTTAAACTTTAACAAGGAACGCGCCAAAGATCCCGCCAAATTACGGGCGAGGCAATACGCCACACATTCGCTCGCGCTCTGCACTTAAAGAAAACGCGATGTCGGGGGCACCGCTAAACACGAAAAGAGAAGTAAAAATCCTCGTAGCACATGACACTTAAGGCATGAAGAGAAGGTCTCTGGCTTCCCTGATTATCACCGCTGGCGAATCACAACGGCAGAGGAACCACGGTTTTTGAGTTATACAAGAGAAGACGTAAGGTGGGTGAGCGACACACCTCGCGACCTCGTCATGGTCTTCGTCGTCGTCTTCTTTACAGAGCATGGGAATGTTTACCCTGCCCTGGGCAGGAGGGGGCCTTCATCCCTTTAACTCACTTAGCGTCAGGCTAAGCACCCGAGGGAGGGAGGGCGGGGGGAGGTGTTTAGGATCAGTGTGTGTGTGTGTGTGTGTGTGGATGAACGCGGATGTAAAATGAAGACGTAGATTCTCTCTCTCTCTCTCTCTCTCTCTCTCTCTCTCTCTCTCTCTCTCTCTCTCTCTCTCTCTCTCTCTAAAACCCTCCTCTCTGTCTCTCACTCACTCATCCCCCTCCTCACTCTCTCTCTCTCTCTCTCTCTCTCTCTCTCTCTCTCTCTCTCTCTCTCTCTCTCTCTCTCTCTCTCTCTCTCTCCCCCTCCATCCACCGGAAGCCACCCTCCCCCACCCCCGGGTCATTCATAACATGTTTGCCCCCTCTCCCCCCCCTCACTCATTTGCATATGAATCGGAGTTCGCCCGAATCTCGAGGTTTGCCTCGATAGCGTTTTGTTATGATATTTATGATGGAGGATATTTTCCAATGGAAGATTCCTTTAGGGAATATAAAAGAAAAAAAAAAGAAAAGAATATCATATTTAGGCGAAAGGAACGAGAAATCTGCGGGCGGGGAGGGAGGGAGGGAGAGAGAGAGAGAGAGAGAGAGAGAGAGAGAGAGAGAGAGAGAGAGAGAGAGAGAGAGAGAGAGTGAGTCTGTTCAGTCATCTCGTACATGCTATGAGAGTGTGACGTATGACAGACCTGCGAGCATTGCTCACTGCATGAGAGAGAGAGAGAGAGAGAGAGAGAGAGAGAGAGAGAGAGAGAGAGAGAGAGAGAGAGAGAATCTGTTCAGTCATCTCGTACATGCTATGAGAGTGTGACGTATGACAGACCTGAGAGCATTGCTCACTGCATGAGAGAGAGAGAGAGAGAGAGAGAGAGAGAGAGAGAGAGAGAGAGAGAGAGAGAGAGAGAGAGAGAGAGAGAGAGAGAGATTCAAGGGACGGACGAGGGAAATGGTAACAGTGGTAGAAAATGGAAAGGGGAAAGAATGACGGAGAAAGGGAAGGGAGAGGGGGTTGTGGGGGTTGAGAAAAGGACAGGGAGTTGTTTTGATCAGAGAGGGGGAGAGAGAGAGAGAGAGAGAGAGAGAGAGAGAGAGAGAGAGAGAGAGAGAGAGGGTGTGACAGGGACGGGAGAAGCGGTACCTTAGGAATGTGTATCGATAGATATAAACCGAGAGGATTCTGTACACTGAGGCGTAACGAAGATGGAGTGTGGCTCTTCGACATGATTAACATATGGTATTAGTTAATGACTTGAGGGAATGGGAATTCTCATCCCCTTAACAAAGGAACACAAAGAAAATCAAAGGAGCAACAGGGCCCTGGGGTCTTTCCTGAGGTGGTTTGTGGTAGTGGGAGGGGAACAGAAACTCATGGATTGGTGTGGTGAGAGTAGAAAGATGTACGGATTTAGTTTTTTCCAAAACGTAGAAAAGCCTGTGATGTTTTCAGATACCGAGGAGACGCAAACAATGGCAGTTGTATACCCAGAGCGAAATGTTCGACCAGTCTGTACCCCCCACACGTATTTATGGTACTTCTTTTGACGACCCCCTACTAACTGGTTAATTAGTCTGCGTGTTAACAGCCCTGTTGAAGGAAGAGTCCTTCGCCTGAGTCGGGCTATGCCTCTGCCCTCGACTCTGTATTCCATTCAACACGGATGAAATAAACCTTGTCTTATCATGATGGAGCTTATTAGATCGAGATTTCCTTGGGATAACTGTGAAGTACCTGCATTAGATCGCCTCCCAACCTTCTCTTTTCTAAGCGTAGGTGAATGTCATTTCGTTCGGGGCGGGTCTCATAGGATTCGTTTCTCAGTCCGGGAATCGTGCTGGTGCCTCGCCTCTCTGTGCACTCTCTCCAGTTCGTGCCTCTCTGTGCACTCTCTCCAGTTCGTGCCTCTCTGTGCACTCTCTCCAGTTCGTGCCTCTCTGTGTACTCTCTCCAGTTCGTGCCTCTCTGTGCACTCTCTCCAGTTCGTGCCTCTCTGTGTACTCTCTCCAGTTCGTGTCTCTCTGTGCACTCTCTCCAGTTCGTGCCTCTCTGTGCACTCTCTCCAGTTCGTGCCTCTCTGTGTACTCTCTCCAGTTCGTGCCTCTCTGTGTACTCTCTCCAGTTCGTCTATGTCTTTCCTCAAGCAGGGGCCACCCTAAATGAACACAGTTTTCACCATGGGGACACACACACCGTTGACTTGTGAAGAGGATTGAGGATTGTGTCCGCTGACTTATACTCTTCAAGTCTCACCTACGAGTCCAGAAACTTAGTTCGGCCCCTTTTCTTTCTTTTTCCCCCTGCATCTGTGTGCTGCTTATTTCGCTTAGGAGGGGAGGGATCTGCGTCAAGAACCCCTCACGCCGTAAACGCTTTTGCTTTCCAAGTGCCAGGGTAAGTGATGCCGCCGCCCCGACGCTGAAGAGGGGTTCCGTTTTATTCGCGTCGTGTGGGTGTAAACGACGTATTGAAGATCGGAGGAACTCCTGGGTGAATACCGCCCACTTGTTGGTTGTGTTTGAGACAACACTTCTAAAGGTATAATCCCGGGACTACATCCCAGGATGGGCACTGGTAACGCCTTCAAGTAAAAGGCGTTTAGTTTGAATGATAGACGAGTGAACTTTTGTTTACTAGATGTAGTAGGCGAATGAACCTTTGTTTACAAGATGTAGTAGGCGAGTGAACCTTTGTTTACTAGATGTAGTAGGCGAGTGAACCTTTGTTTACAAGATGTAGTAGGCGAGTGAACCTTTGTTTACTAGATGTAGTAGGCGAGTGAACCTTTGTTTACAAGATGTAGTAGACGAGTGAACCTTTGTTTACAATATGTAGTAGAATAATGAACCTTTGTTTACAAGATGTAGTAGGCGAGTGAACCTTTGTTTACAAGATGTAGGAGGCGAGTGAACCTTTGTTTACAAGATGTAGCAGGCGAGTGAACCTTTGTTTACAAGACGTAGTAGACGAGTGAACCATTGTTTACAGGAGGTAATCGAGTTCATAACTCATTTTTAGCGGTATTCGTAAATGCAGCTCATATGATTGGGAGCCGCACGTCTTGACAGGCTCCTCCGTCGTGAGTCTACACTTGAGTATTGGTCAAAGAGGGCGCTCGAGTGGAGCGAGGTTGTCTTCTCTCTCTGTAAATTATTCTCACAAGTCCCATTCATATATCAGAATATTTTACGTTAACGCGTGGATCGCGCGAAACAAATATCCCCCGAGTTAGAGACAATTGGTTTAGAAGAAAAATATATATGACTTGGTGTCTCCGAATCTCGGGTTGGATATTAGAAATGGAGATTGTCTTCCCAAATGCGCAGTTCCAGGGGTCCACCCGCTTGAACAAGTGATAGAGAAAATGCAGTAGGCGTTGGTGTCTTGCTCTTAGTCAAACCTCATCTTAATCCTGCGCTGGAAAAAAAAAAAATGTAGCTTTTGATAATTATATCGAATGTGTGTGTTTTTGTGGGAAATTAAGCTTCATGCGACTACAACAGGTGGGATTGATTTACAGGCCTCCGTAACAGACACGCCAGAGGTAGTCGAAATACTATATGGCCAGTGGCAAGAAATTTGTAGTGAGAGGTTTCAGATTTCAACATGCCTGTATGTAAGCTAGGTGAATCCCTTGTTAGTAGCCTGGGGCCGGGGCTATACCCACACTTGCTGGACTGCGTTCTGATGCATTTCGCTAAGGCTCGGTTCTCGGTGCAGATGACACTTACGGTGAAATTGGAAAACAGAAATTAGGAGAGTTTTAAGTACGAATTACTTTTAGTTTGATTTATGAAACCTCTCGTAATGCAGGTCAACATTATCGAAAGTCATGGAAAAAAAGAATGCCATATTTTAGACTTGTAGATTTTGATGACCTTCGCTTTTGACAGGCAAACCTGGGATGATATCGTCAATAGAAATGGACATGGACGCAACTTGGTCAAGCTTCAGGAAAACTTTCAAAGTAGCAGAAGGAATTTGTGGGAACTTGTGTGTCCATGTATGGCTGACGGTCATTTTCCTTAACTAGGCCAAAATGGCTGATGAGTGAAATAATGAACTGCTTGTTCTGTGCGAAAACTGACCATAAGGAACTCAAGGAGAACCATAACCAACATTATATATGCAAATTTGCGCAGGACAACGGAGGTTTATACGTCAGATTTAGCGTTGATATGAAGCGTACATTGCTTCAAGTAGCTAATGAAACCTTAAGGAACTTCGTAATTATGTTAGAAGCAAGGTAGTCATTACCTAGAGGAATTGGTACTCGGTGACTTCTAACATGACTTCATAGTTATGTTAGAAGCAAGGGACTCATTACCCAGAGCAATTGGAAAACGGTGACTTGATTCAAGACAATATAAACATGGCGAAGGTCAGAGATAATTTCTTCATCGGTGAAGACACCACTCGTGTCTTGGTTCCCGGTCCATTCCCTGGACAGGGAAAACATTCTACCACACACCGACAGCATCTTAAAAAGACATATAATGTCAACGCTAAATGCAAGGAAAGTGGTCGAGACAACGAGCCAGCCCAGATAAGTTTCAACTGAGGTCATGAAGGGAAGCGAAACACGAGGTAGTTCATAGCCCTCGACTGCCATTTTCACCAAGTCACTTGCTCTTAGAGAATGTGTCCTTGAGGACTGGGGAACAACGACACTCAGCAAAGTATTAGATCTGAGCTCGGGAATATAAATGCCCTGGTTGGCTTTACCGTTTGTTGATGGTAAACGTAGGGAACCCATCATAAGAGGCGGGATTCTTCAATCATTTAAGACAGTAAGCACACGATGAACGAATCGCAGCCTCTCTTTTACAGCAATACCCTTCTTGACTGACAAATCTACTTGAATTCTTTTATCATGTGATCAACGTACACGATGCAAGTAAGTAAGGCGGTTGAGAGGTCGTATGTTTATTGATTTTCAGATGAGCGTTCAATATTAGGCCTAAATCAGAGATTACCAGCAAAACTTAAGCAATATGGTGTTAGATACGGGTGTACCTGGGTGGTTAGAATGTATATTGGTCGACTGGCTGCAGACAAAGAGTAGCAGTCAAGCCTCTGATTGGTTAGATGTAGAGAGTGGTGTGCCACGGGGTTCAAAGTTCTCTTCCTCATATATACAGATGACACTGATGATTTCCTCATACAGATGACACTGATGATATGATGGACGGAGTTTTAAACTGTCGAAGACGAGACTAAGCCAGGAGTTAAATGTACAGCTGAAACTAAACGTCTACAGCTTCACACAGACAGACAGACTAATATATATATATATATATATATATATATATATATATATATATATATATATATATATATATAGAGAGAGAGAGAGAGAGAGAGAGAGAGAGAGAGAGAGAGAGAGATTTGTTTCTTCATATAAAGAAACCCGATCCTTGGTCTTAAAACTCAGTCATTATGATCGGCAAACCTCGAGGAATTGGAGACATTCAAACGCGCGAAAGAATATGAAAAACTGAACGCCTCCTTAACACTACAGCGTTCAGTCGACAGACCAGTAAACAACAGGATGGTGAAGATGGCGGGGTTCCCTTCACCTCTCTCTCTCTCTCTCTCTCTCTCTCTCTCTCTGAAGGGAACACCTACCCCACTTCTCCCCCTTCGAGTGGGACGTGAGCCTTCCTGAAGGGACTGTGTCTTAACGCCCTAGGTACAATGACCTTATGTTATTGAGGATGGCGTCGACTGTCTTCAAGGGGGAGTAGGGAGGTTTGTAGATTTGAAGGGTTATCTGTCTTCAAGGAAGAGGAGGAAGGAGAAGGAAGAGGAGGAGGTCTGGAGACATTAAGAGTGGTCATTTATAATCACTAGGATGGAGTCAGTGCTGCGCTAGCCAGACCTTTCATACCCAGAAAGAAGTCTTAAGTGTCGTGGTCGTAGGTCGTGCCGAAGGGTCGTGCCGTCGTGTTCAAAGGGCGTATCTCTCGTGCTTGAGGGCCGCCAACCGTCGTGCTCGCCCCCTTTGACTTGTTGGAGGTTGAAGGGGGCCGAGTGTATCCTCGATTGGAGTCGTTCAGTATCTTGAGGAGGATCATTTACCACCGAAAGAGAGTGACCTCAATCATCTTCAAGATGGGAAAAGAACTCTAATGGTAGAGATATAAGTTATCTTTAAGTGTCTTCTGTGGATCACCCGCAAATGTGTACGAGCATCTATAGATATCTGTAGATTTGTGGACTAATAACCAAAAGGATGGAAGAGCTTCTACTGTCTTGCAAGGTGCAGGACATCGTGTTATTTAGGAGTAAAAAAAAAGAAGGAGAATGATGGAGTGTTTGGTGTGTGTGTGTGTGTGTGTGTGCTGGAATGTGAGGCTGGAGTGAGGGATACTGAAGAAGGAGTAGGAGGAGGAGGAGGAGGTGGAGGACTTGCCCAGCTTGTGTCCCCTGGAAGCTGGCCAAGAAGTGAGGGACCCCGAGAGGACCTCCTCCTCCTCCTCCTCCTCCTCCTCCTTACCCCCTTTTGCTGCTGCCAGACATACCAGGTGCTTTCTCAGCCCCCCCAGCCCCACCCGGTCGAGTCAGTTCCTTATTAGATAGAGAGTTCTTTTGTTCCCTGCCTGCTCCCTCCCTGGCCGATGAGATGTGCACCGCGTGGCCCCGCCTGCACCGCTGGTTCACCGTAGGGTTAGGACTCCGTAACCATAGAGTTAAGTCCTCTCAGAGCCAGGGCTCCGTGCATTGATGCAGGCGCCTCCTCCTGGGCTTCATTTGCATTCATCAGGCAGGGGAGTTAAGACGTGAGTGAGCTTAGGGAGCCGTCGTTAGGGGCGGTGTGCCCTACGAGGTAAGTAGGTTGAGTGAGGGCTCCGATGCGAGCTGGTCGATTGATTGGTTCTCCCTTTGTTTGATTGGGCCACGCCTTTTGGTATGATTGACTGCGTCTTCTGGTATGATTGGCCCAGCCTTTGGTATAATGACTTACAGGCCCCTTGACCTAGCTAGCTCCTTGAGTGTTGGGGTCAAAGGTCACACTACCGCGAACCGAAGGTTGTGAGTGTCGTGCTCGAGGAAGAGCCTCGTCCTCGTGTTGGCTCAGGTGTCACGCCGTCTTGAGCAGGGATCGATATTTTGCCGATGGGTCGATATTTTGCCGGTGGGTCGATATTTTGCCGGTGGATCAATAATTTCCCTGTGGGTCGATTATTCAGCCAGCCAGTCAAGTCGAGGACAGCACACAGAATGTTGCGACAATACTTCCAGAAGGTTCGTAAGGCGGCAGCCTCTGCGGACACACACACACACACACACACACACACACACACACACACACACGTGTGTAATTTGGTAATTCTAAATGCAAACTTTCCATCATTGAAATCGAATTATCTTCACTTCTTCATAAGCTTAGCTCAATTTCCCCCCTATCCAAGTCAAGCGGTTTTGAGTCAGTTTATTAATGGAGACTGGGACGCATGTACAGGGAGGGACACATTACCTCTAACTCGTGGGCTGAATTCCTTTATCAGGCCTGAGGTCCCGCCGGAACGCCCCTGAGCGAAGCAGTGCCGAGCTGTGTGTCTCATTACGGGTCGAGACAGAGGGTTCGGTACGGCTTCGACCACAGACGTAAACAGATGATTCAGTCCCCGTGTGTGTGTGTGTGTGTGTCATTTGCGATACATCAGGCTTCTGTAGCTGATCAGTTGGTTAAGGGGGGAGGAGAGCACAGTGAAGACTCAGATTATATCGGACCCTTTGACCAGATGATGGTGGGAAACGTCCAGAAATTCTCAGCACCTTGTTTTGATTTGTGGCCCAAAATTACTATCTCAGAGCGGGCTATGGCGAGACATACCCACCCCACCCTCCACGGGCGTATGCTGTAATCTGATTGGATGGAAACACCAATTGCCTCTAAGCTGATTGGCTGAAATCCATGCGCTGGTGCCACGTTTTTGCAATAGAACCTCCAATGAAAGTTTTAGGAAACGAGTTCACCAGTTGTTCCATTATTTTTTACAAAAAAAAAAAAAACTTACACAACCGGGACAGACAAATACCAACCTAACGTAACGATTGTTAGATATTAAGCAAAGTAAGTTTGCGCTAAAAGTCTAAAGTCGTTTCCCATCTTTGACAACGCTGGAAGCTCTTTGTTGACATGGATGACGTCAGCGTCTGAAAAGGCGGGAAGTGTGAAAATCTTCGTCAGGTATGATTTATTACCTTGTTTTGATCTTGTGAAATCCATCTTCAGTCCGATTTGCATTTTAGCGAGGGGAAAAACATTTAGAAACAGGTCGCGAGAGGGGAAATTCAGAAATGAGAAGTTCGCGGTCCACGTTGTGACCAGCAGAGGCGCCTCTGAGTGTAACGAAACGTCGAGTGGTATTATTGACGGTTTAGGGTAAGATTGTCTGTCTGGGTCGTTATGGCGAGACTTGGTAAACTTCGAACGCTATCTACTGAACGATTTACCTGAGGCAATTCCTTCGATTTGAAATTTTTTCATGGTCTCCTTCGAGAGTGGGGTTCGGGTGGACGTTTCGAATTCTTAAACGGCGCTATATGTGTGCTGAAAACCACCCAGACTGGTCCTCAGACACGATCAGAAACTTTAGAAGTAAGGTTTTGGAACTCGTTAAGGAAAAACAAAATCCTAATCACACAAGGAAAAAACAAGAGATGATACGACGAACCAACAAACAAACCCCCCCTGGGCCAAAAGGCTTCGTTTTCTGATTTCGGAACAGTTCGAAGCGCTTCGAGCTTTACACCAGCTCTACCGTCTGAACCTTAAGTATTTATGATATACGTTCTATTATCATCTGTTCTCAAGTGAACCAAGCCAACCGAACCACCACGACAGGGAAGGCTCGAAATACATCAGTCAGTGTTTAATCTATGTCATCTCTCATGATGACTGGGAGGATCGTGATGGTGATGGTGATAATGATGATGATGATGATAATGATGATCTTTCGGTTGGTCAGTCATCTCATGGTGACGTGGAGGATGGTGATGATGGTGATGATGATGGTGATAATGATGGTGATGATGATGATGATGGTGATGATGATGGTGATAATGATGGTGATGATGATGGTGATAATGATGGTGGTGATGATGATGATGATCTTTCGGTTGGTCGTCTCTCATGGTGACGGGGAGGTTCATGATGGTGATGGTGATGGTGATAATGATGATGATGATGATGATGATGATGATGATCTCTCGGTGGGTCATCTCTCACCCGAATCAGCCACCATGTCGCTTGCGAACTCTGATTCTGAACAAGGATTCTTTGGTTCGGAAACCTTTGGATCTGAAGCAGAACGTGTTGTTTTCGAGCCAAACCTTTCCAGTCTGTATCCGTAGTAAAATCTTTCCCCTTCGAACCCGAGCCTGAAGCCTGAAGCCTAGGCTCTAAACCGAGCCCTTTGTTTCCTAGCTCATAGCTTTAGAACCCGGATCATTTGCTTTCAAACTTGACTCCTTTGATTTCGAACTAGTGACTGGTTGTGAATTCGAATCTGTTGTTGATTCTAAACATGAGCACTACTTATCTGCCAGACTTGAACGAACCCTTGGGTTCCAGTCGTGGCGCCCTCTCGTTCCGAAGCTGAATCCTTTGATTCCAAACACAAACCATTTGGGGTCGCGAACTTAAACCCTTAGTTCTCGAGCGCAGACTTTGGAATCTGAACCTGAACTCTTTGATTCCGATCCAATATAACGAAACTTTTGTTTTTCTCGCTAGAACTAAAGATCCTCACGCGAAGCAAACGAAACACGCCGTGAAAACCAAACGAACCTCTCTGAACCCCCGATATTTTTTTACCCGTTCCGTCTGATAATTGAAAGAAATTATGTAATTGAAAGAAATTATGTAATTTGCCTCCTTTGTGTTGTGGAACATCAAACACACTAACCTCCTAAAACCCGAAATTTTCACAAATTATTAAAGAAACATTTTAC
>NC_092232.1:9573814-9593814 GCF_036320965.1 Panulirus ornatus
TCTCTCTCTCTCTCTCTCTCTCTCTCTCTCTCTCATTCGCCACACAGGTCCACACGTCGCGATAGGAGGAGGAGGAGGAGGAGGGGAGGAAAAAGAGAGAGAGAACCAAAAAAAAAAAAATAAATAATTATCGATAGATCGTCGGGTGGTACATAAATGTTTATGAAAAGCCGTCGAGGGTAAAGCGTTGTAAAAGATAATGAGTCGGATTTTCTTCATCACGTACGTACGGGCGGGCGGGGAAATAG
Organism: Panulirus ornatus; assembly: GCF_036320965.1. Classification (NCBI taxonomy): domain Eukaryota; kingdom Metazoa; phylum Arthropoda; class Malacostraca; order Decapoda; family Palinuridae; genus Panulirus; species Panulirus ornatus. The sequence goes on from NC_092232.1 coordinate 9,574,063, forward strand.
AGAGAGAGAGAGAGAGAGAGAGAGAGAGAGAGAGAGAGAGAGAGAGAGAGAGAGAGAGAGAGAGAGGGAAATTGGACTCCGTCTACATTTTCGCCGCGTGTGCGGTGGGGGGGGGGGGGGGGGGGGGGGGCGATGGAAAGTAACGAGTGGGTGTAGCAGCTTGCTGGATCTCTCCCCCCCCCCCCCCCCCCCCCCCAGTTGGCTTTGTTTACGGGTAAGGAGCGGAACTAGAGAGCCCATGAAAGGGAGATACTGTGTTTGTGGTGAATTATACCGTGATTCGTAAAGATTCAAGTCTGGTCAAGTCTGTTAAACATATAAGAAAGCAAGTATAGTGTGTATATTATTATATATATATATATATATATATATATATATATATATATATATATATATATATATATATGTGTGTGTGTGTGTGTGTGTGTGTGTGGCGAGGTGGCGATGGGAATGAATAAAGGCAGACAGTGTGAATTGCGTGCATGGGTATATATGTATGTGTCTGTGTGTGTATATATATATGTGTACATTGAGATGTATAGGTATGTATATTTGCGTGTGTGGACGTGTATGTATATATATGTGTATGGGGGTGGGTTGGGCCATTTTCTTTCTTCTGTTTCCTTGCGCTACCTCGCAAACGCGGGAGACAGCGACAAAGCAAAATGAATATATATATATATATATATTATATATATATATATATATATATATATATATATATATATATATATATATATATATATATATATATATATATATGTGAGCGGGGGGCTGGAAATCCTTTCCTCCCGTTCTACTTTTTCCAAAAGAAGGAACAGAGAAGGGGGCCAAATGAGGATGTTCCCTTTGAGGCTCAGTCCTCTGTTTTTAACGCTACCTCGCTAACGCGGGAAATGGCGAATATGTATGAAAAAAATTATATATATATATATATATATATATATATATATATATATATATATATGTATATATATATATATATATATTCACAAAGGAGAAAATCCCAACACAGTCTATACTAGGAACTCGGTCCCCTCCCTCCACCCACTTCCCGGGACTGAGACGTCACTTCCTGGGGAGATGGTGGTGGGGGGGGGGGAGGGAGAACACTAAGTGTACCGCAATTATTAATAAGAGGAAGAAGTCCCCCCCCCCGCCCCCCCTACTGGGAAGGAAGACTTTCCCAGAACCATTAAGGTGGCCGGTGTGGTTGGCAGAGGGCCTCGGGTGATTGACCGTCGCCCATCACTCGAACAGTGTCAAGGGTCGTTAGTGGAACAGCCAAGGAAGGGGGACGGGGGGATAAATGCCTGGTCTGGTTTTGTCTCTCGTTTGGTTGGCTGAACAAATTCGGGTAATGGAAAGGTGTTTCGTTTATGCTTAGGTGTGTGTTTGTTTGTCTGTCTGTGTCTATGTATGTATGAATGTATAGGTGTGTGGCTGAACAAATTCGGGTAATGGAAAGGTGTTTCGTTTATGCTTAGGTGTGTGTTTGTTTGTCTGTCTGTGTCTATGTATGTATGAATGTATAGGTGTGTGTGTGTGTGTGTGTGTGCGTGGGTGTGTGTGTGTGTATGTGTGTGTGTGTGTGTGTGTGTGTGTGTTGTGTGTGTGTGTGTGTATTCATATGTATATGCATTTTCTGTGTGTTTGTCTGTATATATACATGTAGTTGGGGTCCGTTAATACGTGTGCACATATGTACAATTTATAGCCTCGCTGTCTGGCCTCTGGCCACTCCACGGACGGCAGAAGACCGGAACTAGACTGTGCCTCCCGGGTTTGGTGGCCACACACACACACACACCCCCAAAATAAGATGTACACAAAGAGGTTATAGAGAAGGTCCAGAGGAGGAGTACAAAGCTAATGCTGGAATTACGAAAGCTGGATTACTGGGAAAGGCTACAGAGGCCCTGAAGTTGGCCCACCATGGAAGAGAAAAGGGTGAGGGGTGACCTGATCATAAGCTTTATGTGTGTTTTTTTTTTTTCTTTAGATAAGATTTTTGGCGTAGACAGTAGACAGTCCTTTTGTAGATGGAGGAATAGAATGATTATAGGCCATAACACGAAGCAAGAAACGTGTTAGAGGAGATATAAAGATGTGTTTTCATTATGATATGTGTGGTAAATTAGTGGACTATGGTAAATGAGTGGACTATGGTAGATGAGTGGACTGTGGTAAATGAGTGGACTATGGTAGATGAGTGGACTATGGTGAACGAGTGGGCTGTGGTATATGAGGACTGTGGTAGATGAGTGGGCTGTGGTATATGAGGACTGTGGTAGATGAGTGGGCTGTGGTATATGAGGACTGTGGTAGATGAGTGGGCTGTGGTATATGAGGACTGTGGTAGATGAGTGGGCTGTGGTATATGAGGACTGTGGTAGATGAGTGGGCTATGGTATATGAGGACTGTGGTAGATGAGTGGGCTGTAGTATATGAGGACTGTGGTAGATGAGTGGGCTGTGGTATATGAGGACTGCAGTAGATGAGTGGGCTGTGGTATATGAGGACTGCGGTAGATGAATGGACTATGGTGGATGAGTGGACAGTGATAGATGAGTAGTGGAATATGGTGGATGGACGGTGGACTATGGTAGATGAGTAGATTACTTATATACTGAGTCATAAAGCCATGAATCTGGACGACCTACATGAAGTTATAACAAACGTTGTATAATAATAACGAAGGAAAAGATCGAGCGGTGTGGCGGGGGCCCCTTGAGGTTGTAAAACCCCTATCCACCCCCCAACCTTCACCCCCACCCACAACCCCACACAGTACGAATAGGTAATTACACACACCCCCAACCCCACACACACACAGGAGGACTAAGGTTACCTCCCCCACACCGCCAGAATGGATCGTCCCTCATTACCCCCTTCCCTCCCTGGCCGTGATAAGTCCTACTGTTTGTTGCCGTGGAATCCAATTAGATGAGTGAATGTGGCTCTCTGGGAGGCCCCGGCGGTTTAATTAATAGTATAAACATGTAGGCAAAGTAAACCTCTTCCTTGGGCGTCGCCAGGGCGGGTGTGTGTGTGTGTGTGTGTGTGTGTGTGTGTGTGTGTGTGTGTGATGACAGGCTGGTCGTATGTGATCATAGGTGCCGTTCTGGTACAGCACACACACACACACACACACACACACACACTCACGAAGTAAACAAACAATCTTTATGGTCTGATTTTATACACAGATGATCCACAAATGAGGTGGTATATATATATATATATATATATATATATATATATATATATATATATATATATATATATATATTCTTAGATACATCGGATGCGTCTGTTTACACATTCTAATAACCGTTCTTTTTAATCAACAGAATATTACCCAAAAAAAAATATATACTGAATGAAAAATGTGAAATGTGTACACTAGACAGTGAACATATAATTAGAATAAAAAGCAAAAAGGGAAAATGATAATGAAATCTCTTTCTCATGCTGGAGGATTTAATGACTGGAAAATGAAACTGGAGAATTGTATTGTGTTAAATGTGATTTACTGCCCAGTTACTTATCTGTATATACACAGGGAATGTTGACAACACTGAGGACGTGTGTGGGTCTTAGAATTACCTTGAATGCCTTCATCCCGGTGTTCATGATATCTTGAACGCCTTGATCCGGGTGTTCATGATGTCTTGAACGCCTTGATCCCGGTGTTCATGATATCTTGAACGCCTTGATCCAGATAAAACACCCACACACACACACACACACACACACACACACACACACACACACACACACACACACACACACACACACACCTCTTCAGAAGCCCCTCTCTCTCTAATCCGATATCCGATGTCGGTGTCATCCACCTTCAGGAGCCTAGCCTCCCTCGGTAGGTCCACGCCACACCCGCAAGCAAGCCAGCAAGCACGACCAGGAGCGTAGGAAATGAAAAAATATAATGGAAGAATCCTCAAACGCTACACTTAAATAAAACCTGTTTTTTGGGACTTAAGAGCGCGCCTACGTCTGCTGTGTCGTATATGATGGCTGTTAAAGTTCCAATTGATCACTGTGTATTTCTCGTTGTTAAACAGCTCGTGATATTTACGATAGTTACCCCCTCCCTCCATCTTCCTCTTCCTCTTCCCCCTCCTCCTGCCTCCTCCACCTCGTCCCCCTCCTCCTCCACCACCCTTGTCGCCTCAAGCAGAGAAAAAAAAAGAAAGAAAAAGACTTGCTATATTTCTTTCAGCCTTGATGGAATCATTGTCACATTTTTTTTTTTTTTCATTTCGAATTATGCAATTTCTTTTTTGCGATATGTTTTTGTTAATCATGATTACGTCTTTTTTTTATTACTATTATTGTTATTGCTTGGTTATTTATGTTACCATTTAATCATTACAGTTATTTTCTGATCATTGCGTCTCCCAATCATTAATACGTCTGTAGTGAATACTACGTTTTCTAATCATTGCCACGTATTTGTAAACCATCATTACCTTTTCATATCATTACTATGTATGTGATAGATATTAAGTTTTCTCGTCACTACCACGTATTTTTACATCATCATTACGTTTTCTAATCATTGCTACGCTTGTAATAGATACTACGTTTTCTAATCATTGCTACGCATGTAATAGATACTACGTTTTCTAATCATTGCTACGCATGTAATAGATACTACGTTTTCTAATCACTATCGCGTATTTATTTTTGTAAGCCATCATTCCGTTTTCTAATCACCACTTTTTAGGTAGCTATTTCATTTTTCCTGACGACCTTATTATTCAATTCTTGATTACATCTTTTCATCTAGTTTGTCATCAAGACCTGATTGGCTTGATCGTATTTTATTCTATTTTGCGATTTTTTTTTTAAATAACTTACAAAAGTCCCTCAGATTTATCCTATCTACTCAGCCAAGCCTGTTACACACACACACACACACACACACACACACACACACACACACACACACGAGTACAGGTTCGTCTAACACCTTCTCACTCTCAAAGAGTCTGCATTTCCCTGCTACTGGAAGTAACGCAGCCTTGTGATACAGGTACCTTTAGCAAGTCCCAGGGTTCGTTGTATACGGCGTGGGAGGGAGGAGGAAGCTGTGAAAAATCTGTGAGTTTCTGATGTCTTCCATTCTCAAAAACAGCCTCGAGAGGACCCACTGGTCTGTTTCTTGTTTGAATTCCTCGCGTATTCCTTTGTGCTCCTTTGTATTCGCCTCAGCAGTGAGAAGTTTTTATCACGGGTGTAAGGCCAGTGTGCGAGTAGGAAGAGAGGAGAGTGAATGGTTCCAGGTCAAGGCTGGTCTGCGGCAGGAGTGTGTGATGTCCCCGTGGTTGTTCAAATTGTTTACAGATATGGTGGTGAGGGAGGTCAAATGCAAGTGTCTCGGAGAAAAGGGGGCGAGTATGCAGTCTGTGGAGGGGATGAGGAGGGCCTGGGAAGTGGGTCAGTTGCTGTTTGCTGATGAGTGGGTCGCGTTCGTCTGTGGCCAGGTTATGAAAACACTTGACCTCACTGTGGTCGACTCGTGGAGTTCGGGGCGGCGACCGTCTGTCGGGGCATCGCGTTATAGACGTGTTCAGTACGGGTTTAGGACCTTCGTCGACCTAACGACGGAATGCCAGGGTCGTGAAGGGCCTCGACGTCATAAAGTAACCACCAATCAAAGGGGAGAAACGTGTAACAGCTCTTTTTAGGGTGTTTAAGTCGACTGTTTTTTTTATCATAAGGTCATACACGCTCTCATTGGTTTTATGTGAACCTTGAGACGTGTTCAGTACAGGGTTGGTGGTACTACGTGCGGGGATGGGGGGGGGGGAGTCAAGGGGTTGACATACACGTGTTCTGTACACGTTGTGTACACACGAGTACCAGGTCGTGACAACCTGGACATGAATTTTATATTCGGGAAACATTTACGATTTTTCTCCTTTTTTTTTTTTCTTTCGTATTCAAATTGCTTCTTGTGCCATTTACGAATCACTCAAAAGTTGCGAAACTTGCTGCTAAACTTTGCGAAGCCTCGCCATCTATATACTGTTATTACATGCAGTGAAAAATAGAGAAGAAAATGAGAAATCGGCCATTACATGAATGATCGCTCACTTTAGCGAGAAAAAAAAATTTAATTACTTTCTCTACTCACTATAAATATATATATATATATATATATATATATATATATATATATATATATACATATATATATATATATATATATATATATATATATATATATATATATATATATATATATATATATGAGATGTTTAGGTATGCATATTTGCGTGTGTGGACGTGTATGTATATACATGTGTATGGGGGTGGGTTGGGCCATTTCTTTCGTCTGTTTCCTTGCGCTACCTCGCAAGCGCGGGAGACAGCGACAAAGCAAAATAGATATAGATAAATAAATATATATATATATATATATATGTATATATATATATATATGTATATATATATATATATATATATATATATATATATATATATATATCACCTATGAATTAAATATTCGTTTTTCTGTAATAAATGATATCTATGCAATGCAATTTGCATTTTAAGCTTTATTTAATGAATTTTTTTTTTGCAGTGAATAATACATATTATTTTGGACTCATTTTGACGTTTTTAATCAATGAACTCATAAAATGGTTTATCACATTTCATGATTTAAAAAAAAAGAAAATAATTTGGTAAGTGTTAGGTTGTATGAGTAGCTTCATTAGATTGTGCAAAGTGTTATCATCACCTGGAACATATTCGTTAGTTTTATATGTGAACCGTACGTTCTGCGACAGTTATGTAGGGAAATGTTCTACTTTTTAGCCTCTGTCGATGAAGTAGAATTGTTTCCAAGCGTCAGGTCTGTTGAATAGGATATTTCATCATGATGGCCTCACTTTTTGTCATTATGATTACATCATCCTCGCAAGACGTGACTTGCATATATATATATGTATATATATATATATATATATATATATATATATATATATATATATATATATATATATATATATTTTTTTTTTTTTTTTTTTTTATACTTTGTCGCTGTCTCCCGCGTCTGCGAGGTAGCGCAAGGAAACAGACGAAAGAAATGGCCCAACCCCCCCCCCATACACATGTACATACACACGTCCACATATATATATATATATATATATATATATATATATATATATATATATATATATATATATATATATATATATATATTGGAAAGGATCACAGTTGAGCACGTGATCAAGTGTATTGCTATGAGTCCACGGGGAAATAAAACACGATAAGTTCCCAAGTGATGATGTGATTATTACACGAAAGTGCACTCGGGAACTTATCGTTTTTCATTTCCCCGTGGACTCATAAGAATATATATATATATATATATATATATATATATATATATATATATATATATATATATATATATATATATATATATATATATATATATATGTGTGTGTATATATATATATATATATATATATATGGGGCCTGGATGTGGAAAGGGAGCTGTGGTTTCAGTGCATTATACATGACAGCTAGAGACTGTGTGAACGAATGTGGCCTTTGTTGTCTTTTCCTCGCGCTACCTCACGCAAATGCGGGGGGAGTGGGTTGTCATTTCATGTGTGGCAGGGTGGTGACGGGAATGAATGAGGGCAGACAGTATGAATTATGTACATTTGTATATATGTATACGTCTGTGTGTGTATATATATGTATACGTTGAGATGTATAGGCATGTATATGTGTGTGTGTGGACGTGTATGTATATACATGTGCATGTGGGTGGGTTGGACCATTCTTTCGTCTGTTTCCTTGCGCTACCTCGCTGATGCGGGAGACAGCTACAACGTATAATAATATAAATATATATATATATATATATATATATATATATATATATATATATATATATATATATATATATATATATATATATATATACCTCGCACACATGAGGGGGGAGGGGGATGGTATTCCATGTGTGGCGAGGTGGCGATGGGAATGAATAGGGGCAGGCAGTGTGAATTGTGTGCATGGGTATATATGTATGTGCCTGTGTGTGTATGTATATGTGTACATTGAGATGTATAGGTATGTATATTTGCGTGTGTGGGCGTGTGTGTGTGTGTGTACATTGTGTATGGGGGTGGGTTGTGCCATTTCTTTCGTCAGTTTCCTTGCGCTACCTCGCTAACGCGGGAGACAGCCACAAAGCAAAATAATTAAATAAATAAATATATATATATATATATATATATATATATATATATATATATATATATATATATATATATATATATATATATATATATATATAAACACACTACACAGAAAAAATCAACTGGAATATTATCTTGAATATCGGAGTCAGGTCGCGGAACGTACATACATTGGGGGACATTGTGTAGCACCCGGTCAACGCCATCATTCGCATGCCATGCGCATGGCCAAGATACATTAAGCGTCTGCCTCGGCTGGGGGGGAAAACTCCACCGCCCACCGTATATTCCGGGGCCACGACCACGTCACACATGACGATAAGGGCTCTGGACTTTTATTTATTTATTTATTTTTGTTTGTACCCTCCACCCTTGAAAAATGCCCTGAGATCCGATTGAAATGTATTGACAGTCGTGGGAGAGTTATTTATTAAGTCTCTCATATATAAACCCCCCATCACGCCTCTGTCAAAATAACAAAACGATATATATATATATATATATATATATATATATATATATATATATATATATATATATTTTTTTTTTTTTTTTTTTTTTTTTATACTTTGTCGCTGTGTCCCGCGTTTGCGAGGTAGCGCAAGGAAACAAACGAAAGAAATGGCCCAACCCACCCCCATACACATGTATATACATACGTCCACACACGCAAATATACATACCTACACAGCTTTCCATGGTTTACCCCAGACGCTTCACATGCCCTGATTCAATCCACTGACAGCACGTCAACCCCGGTATACCACATCGCTCCAATTCACTCTATTCCTTGCCCTCCTTTCACCCTCCTGCATGTTCAGGCCCCGATCACACAAAATCTTTTTCACTCCATCTTTCCACCTCCAATTTGGTCTCCCTCTTCTCCTTGCTCCCTCCACCTCCGACACATATATCCTCTTGGTCAATCTTTCCTCACTCATCCTCTCCATGTGCCCAAACCACTTCAAAACACCCTCTTCTGCTCTCTCAACCACGCTCTTTTTATTTCCACACATCTCTCTTACCCTTACGTTACTCACTCGATCAAACCACCTCACACCACACATTGTCCTCAAACATCTCATTTCCAGCACATCCATCCTCCTGCGCACAACTCTATCCATAGCCCACGCCTCGCAACCATACAACATTGTTGGAACCACTATTCCTTCAAACATACCCATTTTTGCTTTCCGAGATAATGTTCTCGACTTCCACACATTCTTCAAGGCCCCCAGAATTTTCGCCCCCTCCCCCACCCTATGATCCACTTCCGCTTCCATGGTTCCATCCGCTGCCAGGTCCACTCCCAGATATCTAAAACACTTCACTTCCTCCAGTTTTTCTCCATTCAAACTCACCTCCCAATTGACTTGACCCTCAACCCTACTGTACCTAATAACCTTGCTCTTATTCACATTTACTCTTAACTTTCTTCTTCCACACACTTTACCAAACTCCGTCACCAGCTTCTGCAGTTTCTCACATGAATCAGCCACCAGCGCTGTATCATCAGCGAACAACAACTGACTCACTTCCCAAGCTCTCTCATCCCAACAGACTTCATACTTGCCCCTCTTTCCAAAACTCTTGCATTTACCTCCCTAACAACCCCATCCATAAACAAATTAAACAACCATGGAGACATCACACACCCCTGCCGCAAACCTACATTCACTGAGAACCAATCACTTTCCTCTCTTCCTACACGTACACATGCCTTACATCCTCGATAAAAACTTTTCACTGCTTCTAACAACTTTCCTCCCACACCATATATTCTTAATACCTTCCACAGAGCATCTCTATCAACTCTATCATATGCCTTCTCCAGATCCATAAATGCTACATACAAATCCATTTGCTTTTCTAAGTATTTCTCACATACATTCTTCAAAGCAAACACCTGATCCACACATCCTCTACCACTTCTAAAACCACACTAAGAGTCCACGGAGAAAATGAAACACGATAAGTTCCCAAGTGCACTTTCGTGTACTAATCAGACCATCAGGGAAGACACGAGAGAAAGATAAGTCAGTTGATATACATATCAACTGACTTATCTTTCTCTCTTGTGTCTCCCCTGATGATGTGATTATTACACGAAATTGCACTTGGGAACTTATCGCGTTCCATTTTCCTTGTGGATTCATAGGAATATTCTGATCACGCGCAAAATTGTGATCCTTTCCAATATATGTGTGTGTATATATATATATATATATATATATATATATATATATATATATATATATATATATATATATATATATACACAACTAAAATCCTGTCCTCGCCATACAAAGCCATGTTATCACATGCCAGACTTTGTTAAATCACCTCGACACTACATATAGTTGACCAGACGAACCTGCCACGGTGCACCGCCCGCACCACACACCGCTGTGTGACGCCCGCACCACACACCACCGCTGTGTGACGCTTGCACCACACACCGCTGTGTGACGCCCGCACCACACACCACCGCTGTGTGACGCCCGCACCACACACCGCTGTGTGACGCCCGCACCACACACCGCTGTGTGACGCCCGCACCACACACCACCGCTGTGTGACGCCCGCACTACACACCGCTGCGTGACGCCCGCACCACACACCACCGCTGTGTGACGCCCGCACCACACACCGCTGTGTGACGCCCGCACCACACACCACCGCTGTGTGACGCCCGCACTACACACCGCTGCGTGACGCCCGCACTACACACCGCTGCGTGACGCCCGCACCACACACCGTTGTGTGACGCCCGCACCACACACCACCGCTGTGTGACGCCCGCACCACACACCACCGCTGTGTGACGCTTGCACCACACACCGCTGTGTGACCCCCGCACCACACACCACCGCTGTGTGACGCCCGCACCACACACCACCGCTGTGTGACGCTTGCACCACACACCGCTGTGTGACGCCCGCACCACACACCACCGCTGTGTGACGCCCGCACCACACACCGCTGTGTGACGCCCGCACCACACACCGCTGTGTGACAGAAGGCCTGCGCACACGAGCCTACACAAAACCACACCAAAAAATTTTGCACACAGGTTTTTTTTTCTTTGCCATGGATTTGCACAGCATCTCGATAAACCGTATAACCCTACCTCCCCCCCTCCCTCCTCCCCCCCGCAAAACCGGAAATGACCTCGTTGAACCGCGCTGAACCACGCGATCAAACCTCGTTAATCCGTGCAGATGCTCGTTAAGCCACACAAAACCACCGTAAATCACACAAAACTTTGCTAAGCCACATAAAACCCCAAACCACACGAAACCTTCCTAAACCACACAAAAACTTCCCAAACCACACGAAACCTTCCTAAACCACACAAAAACTTCCCAAACCACACGAAACCTTCTTAAACCACACAAAAACTTCTCAAACCACACGAAACCTTCGTAAACCACACAAAAACTTCCCAAACCACACGAACCCTTCCCAAACCACACGAAACCTTCCTAAACCACACGACACCTTCCCAAACCACACGACACCTCTCTAAACCGCACACCACCTCGCTCTAACCCAAATATATACATATAAAAAAAAATAACGAACAGCTAGGGCTGAGAGTGAGAGATAGGGGTGGGCCTTTCCCCTCGTTACACACACACACACACACCAGGTGCACATGGACGCCGATCATCCCCCCCCCCCCCTCCCCTCCCCTCCCCGGTTATTTCGACCATATTCCGTGGCCTCTGTATGCAAATGGTATGGAAATTAGCGGAGACAATGAAGCGTGGCCTCATAGGAGCCGACGTGACGTCATATTGAGATATGAGACTCCTCACCCTGCTCATAAGTCCTGGGGGGGAGGGGGGGAATAGGGGCGTTGAGGTGGGGGGGGAGTGTTGTTTGAGGGGGAGGAAGGGGAAAGAGGCGAGGGGTGAGGGGGGGTATGAAAGGTGTGCAGTAGAGGGAGGAATATACAAGGGAAGAGGGAGATGGATCTGTGTGGAGAGAGAGAGAGAGAGAGAGAGAGAGAGAGAGACTTACGTAGGTCGAGAGAGAGAGAGAGAGAGAGAGAGAGAGAGAGAGAGAGAGAGAGAGAGAGAGAGAGAGAGAGAGACTTACGTAGGTCGAGAGAGAGAGAGAGAGAGAGAGAGAGAGAGAGAGAGAGAGAGAGAGAGAGAATTGAGAGAGAGAGAGAGAGAGAGAGAGAGAGAGAGAGAGAGAGAGAGATTAATAGATTGGTAGATTAAAGGATAGATAGATAGATAAATAGAGAGAGAGTCTCATGGATGGATTCATAGGCAAATAGTTTCGGTCGCACACACACACACACACACACACACACACACACACACACACACACACACACACACACACACACACACAAACAGAAAAATAAAACAGACGGGCAAAAAAGACTTACAGGCAAATGGTGTTGGAATTACCATTGGTATGACCTTTCAAAGGCCCACCCAGCAGTCGGCCTGGCCCCCCCTGCATCTAGATTAGAGTTTAATGATCACCAACGGTGTCGCACATCGCATGCAATAACAGGAAACCCGGTGGGTTTTTTTTGGGTACGTCCGTTGTTACAAACGGGACAACAGGAAGGGAACCCGTTCTTCGGGACCATAACAACGGGGGATAGATGGAAGTGTCGCACATCGCATGCAATAACAGGAAACCCGGTGGGTTTTTGTCGGTACGTCCGTTGTTACAAACGGGACAACAGGGAGGGAACCCGTTGTTACAAACGGGACAACAGGGAGGGAACCCGTTGTCCGGGACCGTAACAACGGGGATAGATGGAAGTGTCGCACATCGCATGCAATAACAGGAAACCCGGTGGGTTTTTTTTGGGTACGTCCGTTGTTACAAACGGGACAACAGGGAGGGACCCGTTGTTACAAACGGGACAACAGGGAGGGAACCCGTTGTCCGGGACCGTAACAACAGGGGGTTAGATGGAAGTGTAGCAATGCATGCAATGACAGGACCCGTTTTTTTTTATTTTTTTCGGTACGTCCGTTGTTACAAACGGCACAACAGGGAGGGAACCCGTTGTCCGGGGCCGTAACAACGGGGATAGATGGAAGTGTAGCAATGCATGCAATGACAGGACCCGTTTTTTTTCCTTTTTTTTGTCGGTGCGTCCGTTGTTACAAACGGGACAACAGGGCGGAGCGGGGAGGGGAGGGGGGAAGGGGGGCCGTAACAACGGAGATAAATGGACCGTGACGGGTCGTGCCTGGAACACACGGTACTACTGAGAAACAACGTCACGTGATGTGGTGTTAGTGTAACGCGTATCGGCGTGACGTGATGTTACGGTAATGCGATGAACGTGACGTGATGTTACGGTAATGCGATGAACGTGACGTGATGTTACGGTAATGCGATGAACGTGACGTGATGTTACGGTAATGCGCATCAACGTGACGCGGTGTTACGGCAAGAATGCAGCACGTCGAATTATACCAAACCCCAAGAGAATATTTTCTTTTCTTTTTACTAGATCTAAATCTCCCGTAAGTTGAAAGATAAACAAATTCATAAAAACCTTTACAATTTATAGCTATTTATCTCATTCTTGTCGACAACAGAGGGAAAACAGGAGGAAATGCCAATACAGGAGATGGTTGAAGATAATGCTACACGATCAGGTAGAACACACATATATATGTATATTATGTAAATAAGCGTTGAAGTAGCATAACTTCATCGTGTTTCAGTCGACCATACGGCCCCCCGCCCCACCCCCACACACCCCCATACAGTTACCTCATTCATGGCCCGGCATAGTATATGGCCCATTTTTTTCGTCTCACATTTTCAAAAGTATAGGATTTACTCTCTCTCTCTCTCTCTCTCTCTCTCTCTCTCTCTCTCTCTCTCTCTCTCTCTCTCTCTCTCTCTCCCTCTCTCTCTCGATCCCCCTCTTCCCCACACACTAAGTCCTCACCATGTACGTAATCCTCAACTCTCTATGGGGATTAGCGCCTTAAACATGTGTATGTGTGTGTGTGTCTCTCTCTCTATATATATATTAACATTCATGATGCCAGCGTTGGCCCCACGACTCATCATCCGCTCTACTCGTGGTTTAGATGAGGAAAAATACGTAAGCTCTGGCCTCCTCCTCCTAGGGCTAGAAAGAGTGATGTTAGAACACTAGGGTCTTGAGAATGGTGGCGTGGTGTGTGGTAGGTATATGAGGTGAAATACGACCTATATATATATATATATATATATATATATATATATATATATTCCCATGAGTCCACGGGGAAATGAAACACAATAAGTTCCCAAGTGCACTTTCGTGTAATAATCACATCATCAGGGGAGATGCAAGAAAGAAATATAACAGTCAGTTGATATGCAGCGGAGAGACGTGTATATATATATATATATATATATATATATATATATATATATATATATATATATATATATATATTCCCTGGGGATAGGGGAGAAAGAATACTTCCCACGTATTCCCTGCGTGTCGTAGAAGGCGACTAAAAGGGGAGGGAGCGGGTGGCTGGAAATCCTCCCCTCTCGTTTTTTTTTTTAATTTTCCAAAAGAAGGAACAGAGAAGGGGGTCAGGTGAGGATATTCCCTCTAAGGCCCAGTCCTCTGTTCTTAACGCTACCTCGCTAATGCGGGAAATGGCGAATAGTATGAAAGAAAGATATATATATATATATATATATATATATATATATATATATATATATATATATATATATATATATATATATATATATATATATATGTATGTATGTATGTATATATAAACACTGGTCATCAATCGTCTGTTTCTCATTTTTTCCGTTCATATCCAATCTTTCCTCCCATTGTTCGCCTGTATGAGTAGTGAGTTCAGTTTAAACGCTTGCAGTCAGGTGGGAGCGATGGTTCCATATGTTACCATCAACAGTGAACCGTGCCATCTATATTTTCCAATCAACGCGGGATAAATCGCCTTTAATTTATTTGAACGACTGACGATGTAAACAGACAGATGGGGAGGTGGGGGTTAAGCCGTTTAATCACTGCTGCACAGGGTCGGGCGGTGTGTACATATATATATATATATATATGTGTGTGTGTGTGTGTGTGTGTGTATGTCTGTGATGAAGGATGAGAGAGAGAGAGAGAGAGAGAGAGAGAGAGAGAGAGAGCGAAGAGGAGAGTTGGGAGAGAGAGAGAGAGAGAGAGAGAGAGAGAGAGAGAGAGAGAGAGAGAGAGAGAGAGAGAGAGGTAGATAGATAGATAGCTAAGAAAGATAGATAGATAGCTCAGTAGGATAGATTGATAGCTAAGTAAGATAGATATATAGCTAAGTAGGAAAGTAAGATAGATATATAGCTAAGTAGGATAGGTAGATAGCTAAGTAAGCTCGATAGATAGATAGAAAGCTAAACAAGATAGATAGATAGCTAAGTAGGATAGATAGATAGCTAAGTAAGCTCGATAGATAGATAGATAGATAGGAAGGATAGATAGACAGCTAAGTGAGGTAGATAGATAGCTAAGAAGGACAGATAGATAGCTAAGTAAGATGAATAGATAGATAGCTAAGAAAGATAGATAGATAGATAGATAGCTAAAGTAGATAGCTAAGTAAATCATGATTCTAAGATACAGATATACCTCCTCTCTACTACCGACACCTTCTCAAAAAAAAAAAAAAAAGAAAAACGAAAAAAAAAAAGAAGGACCGAAGGAGCTCCATAACCTAAGATTATTGACATTTAGAACTTGTGAAAGAAAGTTCCAATATATGTTTTAGCAGGAGGAGGAGGAGGAGGGGCGTGCCGTGGCAGTACACTTAACACAGACAAATGAGCCAGGGGAAGAGAGGCAAGCTCACGCTGACGCTGTCACTCTGTTATTAATTCTTCGTAATTGGTTTTCTAGGCATTGTTTTCCCGTGGGGGGGGGGGGGTGGCAGCGAGCCGGGCCAGGCCTACCCCCTGCGTGAGGTGGTGGGGGGGGTGTCTGGTGTTTATGTGGGGAAGAAGAGTGTGTTTTGGTGGAGTTTGAGTGTGTTTTTCTGGTGTTTGTGTGGGGTTGAGAGTGTTGGTGTTTGAATGTGTTTGTGTGGGGTTGAGTGTGTTTTTCTGGTGTTTGTGTGGGGTTGAGTGTGTTGGTGTTTGAATGTGTTTGTGTGGGGTTGATTGTGTGGGGTTGAGTGTGTTTTTCTGGTGTTTGTGTGGGGTTGAGAGTGTTGGTGTTTGAATGTGTTTGTGTGGGGTTGATTGTGTGGGGTTGAGTGTGTTTTTCTGGTGTTTGTGTGGGGTTGAGTGTGTTGGTGTTTGAATGTGTTTGTGTGGGGTTGATTGTGTGGGGTTGAGTGTGTTTCTCTGGTGTTTGCGTGGGGTTGAGTGTGTTGGTGTTTGAATGTGTTTGTGTGGGGTTGATTGTGTGGGGTTTGAGTGTGTTTTTCTGGTGTTTGTGTGGGGTTGAGTGTGTTGGTGTTTGAATGTGTTTGTGTGGGGTTGATTGTGTGGGGTTGAGTGTGTTTCTCTGGTGTTTGTGTGGGGTTGAGAGTGTTGGTGTTTGAATGTGTTTGTGTGGGGTTGAGTGTGTTGGTGTTTGAATGTGTTTGTGTGGGGTTGAGTGTGTTTCTCTGGTGTTTGTGTGGGGTTGAGTGTGTTGGTGTTTGAATGTGTTTGTGTGGGGTTGATTGTGTGGGGTTGAGTGTGTTTCTCTGGTGTTTGTGTGGTGTGGGGTTGAGTGTGTTGGTGTTTGAATGTGTTTGTGTGGGGTTGATTGTGTGGGGTTGAGTGTGTTTCTCTGGTGTTTGTGTGGGGTTGAGTGTGTTGGTGTTGAATGTGTTTGTGTGGGGTTGATTGTGTGGGGTTGAGTGTGTTTCTGGTGTTTGTGTGGGGTTGAGAGTGTTTCTCTGGTGTTTGAGTGGGGTTGAGTGTGTTGGTGTTTGAATGTGTTTGTGTGGGGTTGATTGTGTGGGGTTGAGTGTGTTTCTGGTGTTTGTGTGGGGTTGAGAGTGTTTCTCTGGTGTTTGAGTGGGGTTGAGTGTGTTGGTGTTTGAATGTGTTTGTGTGGGGTTGAGTGTGTTTTTCTGGTGTTTGTGTGGGGTTGAGAGTGTTTCTCTGGTGTTTGTGTGGGGTTGAGTGTGTTTTTCTGGTGTTTGTGTGGGGTTGAGAGTGTTTCTCTGGTGTTTGTGTGGGGTTGAGTGTGTTTTTCTGGTGTTTGTGTGGGGTTGAGAGTGTTTCTCTGGTGTTTGTGTGGGGTTGAGTGTGTTTTTCTGGTGTTTGTGTGGGGTTGAGTGTGTTCACGCTGACCCTGAGTGTGTTTATTGTGTTTTAGGTCATACGGCAATGTCAGTTCTATACAGTCGTTCAGACTTATATCCATATGAAGTCATTTCCCCATTTCTCAAATCGTTATTGATATTTCCCTTTGGTCATTTCATAAAATATATATATATATATATATATATATATATATATATATATATATATATATATATATATATATTATATATTATCCCTGGGGATAGGGGATTAAGAATACTTCCCACGTATTCCCTGCGTGTCGTAGAAGGCGACTAAAAGGGAGGGAGCGGGGGGCTGGAAATCCTCCCCTCTCTTTTTTTTTAATTTTCCAAAAGAAGGAACAGAGGGGGCCAGGTGAGGATATTCCAAAAAAGGCCCAGTCCTCTGTTCCTAACGCTACCTCGCTAACGCGGGAAATGGCGAATAGTTTAAAAGAAAGATATGTATATATATATATATATATATATATATATATATATATATATATATATATATATATATATATACATATATAAATGGGACTGGTTTATAACCTCCCCCCCACACAGACACACAGACACACACACACACACACACACACACACACACACACACACACACACACACACACACACACAACAGAGGCAGACGAAAGAATTTCGCGATCGCGTTTTACAGAAAATTGTAGCAGGAGACTTTAACACTTCCCCGATATCTAGTTGTGGAACATCCCTCTCCCTCCTCCTCCTCCTCCTCCCTCCCCAGCAGCTGTGGGCGTGGGCTCCACCCAGGTATGGTTCAAAGTCCGCGAGTCCAATTAGTGGAGAAACCTACTCGCGACGAGTAGATTTACTCTTTGCTCTTTACTCTTACTTATGGACGAGGATCTGGTCCATTATGGCGAGGTTGGAGGAGAGTTTGGGACGAGCGATCACCGGGAAATCACTTCTTGTGGTCGCCTTCAACGCCCGCATGTAATGCTCATGTGCGTCACTGTGGCGAGAGGAAAAGAAAACGAATAATGCCCGATTTTAAACGTACAGACATTTAAAAAAAAGAAGATGATCGTTTCCTTGCTCTTGATCATAAGGAAACCTGGGATGGTATGGTCACGGAATTCCTCTGTATTCCTTTATATATATATATATATATATATATATATATATATATATATATATATATATATATATATATAGGCAAAGATCTTTTGACGACATACAGCAGATAACCTCTAAATAACCTTCTCTGATAGGGGTCCTAAACTCATCCCACTCCCCACCCATCTTCCGTTCACACTCCTCTCTACCTCCACTCCCTCCATTCTCCCCTCCACTCCACTCCCTCCCCTCTCCTCTCCCCTCCACCCCCTCCCGTCTCCCCTCCCCTCCTCTCCCTCAGTTGACCTACCCTCTACCTCCTGTCGTCAGTGAGGGATCTGTACCGAGAGTGAGGCAGCATTGCCTCCCTCCCTCCATCCCTCCTCCCTCGTTGTTCCTCCTCCTCCTCCTCTTCCCTCATGTCTGCTAGGGGCGTGTTTCCATGTGGGCTTCAAGACACCATCTACTCAGCCTCAAGAACTATAGCACACTGATATTCATTGACATTCGCTTGGATGCTGATGTAATACTTCATAAGTCATGAGAATATGGAGGGATGAGGCAACTCATGCCTCTCGAAAAATGAAAGGAATGTTGTTTTGAAGCCAATGAAAGAAATATTGTGAATCCATTTGGAAATACTGTTCTAACCTTATCATTGCCTGTATACAAGAGGCGAATATGAAATGTGTTCATTGAATCTGTAAAAGAGGAAACTTTTAAGAGAAATGAAAACATAAGGGCGAATCATTAAAGCGAAAATAAACTAAGCTCAGTTTGAATGACTATATTAGGAGCAAGTATAGATATGTACATGTGTATATATGTATATGTCTGTGTATGTATATGTATGTATACGTTGAAATGTGTATGTATGTATATGTGCTTGTGTGTGGGCGTTTATGTATATACATGTGTATATGGGTGGGTTTGGGCCATTCCTCGTCTGTTTCCTTGCGCTACCTCGCTAACGCGGGAGACGGCGGTAAAGTACAATAAGTAAACATTGGGAGCCAGAATAGACGTTCTACGATTTTAAGATGTTGTGTAAGTGTAATATAGGCAGTAGATTCCGTAGACCTTGTAGAGGGTCGTGCTAGTGAAGTAGATCGAGGTAGAAGCGTAGAGTTGA
>NC_092232.1:9596314-9621314 GCF_036320965.1 Panulirus ornatus
CTCTCTCTCTCTCTCTCTCTCTCTCTCTCTCTCTCTCTCTCTCTCTCTCTCTCTCTCTCTCTCACGTACAAGTTTTCCCTTCCCTCTTGTCTCCATGTATAACTGACACACCCGAGATGTCCCGAGGTATGGCGGATTCATCATGTCGTCAACATTGCGCTGTGCGATCGCTAGCCAGAGACGTCTGAGCGAAGGCCGAGTCTGGAGAGGGGGAGGAGAGAGGCATCCGCCACGAAAAATCCGGGTACTGGCGATCCAGGAATAGATTGGAATCGTCTCTATCACTCCACATTGTAATGAAGATGATGGTGTTTTTTTTTTTTTTACCAATCATTTTCACCTCGTCGTATTTCTCACGGTCGTAGTAGACGTCGACTAAACACAGTACCCTCCCGCTGGAAAACTAGAAATCCAACTTTCTTCAAGGATAAGTGATTTATATATATATCCACCGTCCCTCACTGTTGTGTCAGTCCTGCGTGACTGTAGGATTTGTGTTCAGGGTCTCCCTGACGGCGCCTGAACCTGTGGCATGAGCCTTGGTGGCTTGATTACCTGATCACCAAGTCTGACGTGTGGGGTAAACAGGTATTTTTCCCTCCCATGTGTTACGGTTGATCCTATGTCGTTTGTTTGTTTGTCGCATGCAACACAGTCATAGGTCCATCATGCCAGCGAAACACAGTGTACGCATGTTTGTCTATCTATCTGTTTATTTCATCTGTTTACCTATCTGTCTTTCTGGATATGAATTGGTCTATTTATCTACCCATTTTCATGGTTTGTACGAAGGTAAGGGTCCTTCAACCTCACTGTGTCCCTCTCCCGTACACACACACACACACACACACACACACACACACACACACACACACACACACACACACGTCTCCACCACAAACCGTTCAGCGATGTACTCATTTCTTTTTTTTTTCATCTCGTAGTCGTCTTTTTTTTTTCGCCTTCTTCGTATACACATTGTATCTTGATCTTAAGTACTGCCCACTTGTACTCTTTTAACCATCCATGTCGTATCAGGTGTTCAGTGTGACAGTACTATCTTGCGTATCTCCTTTTTTTCTTAAAGGTTTCTCATCCCTTAATAGCCTTCGGTTCTTGAAAAGGATTTCATCTATGTCTTTTTCTTTTTTTTTTTTTACGCGTATCTCGCCCACCCTCATATTTTGTATATTCTCATTAATTCAACTACATCACGTAAGATATGTTTCTCTGCTGCTGCTGCATGTCATCCTTATCTGAACTTACGACTGTCGGAGGTTATGTGTCTATACATTTACTTCATCCACCATTTCCCATGTTTGTTAGATGATGCCAGCAGTAGCCGAGGAAATGGCCACAATCGCTCACGTCCATTTTCAGAGGCCTTTGCATGGTTTCTCCAGGCCTTTTCATGTGCATCGGTTCTGCCCACTGACAGCACGTCGACCCCTGTATACCACATCGATCAATCCACTCCATCCCGTGCATGCCCTACACCCCCTTGCATGTTCAGGCCCCGAGCACCCTAAAGCTTTTCAGTCCATGTCTGTCTCTTATTTGATTTTCCCCTTCTCCTTGTCCCCTTCACTTCTGACACATATATCCTCTTTGTCAACCTCTCCTTGCATATCCTATCAATATTTTGTAAACTATTTCAGCGCGCCCTCCTCAGCTCTTCTCATGCATACTCCTCCTACTAGCTCACCTATCTCTCTTACTCTATCATTCCTTACTCAGTCATCCCTCCTCACGCCACATATTGTCCTCAGACATTTAATTTCCAACACCCTCTTACGCGCATTCTCAACCAGAGCCCATGCCTCGCACCCATACAGCTCAGTTGGGATTACTATACCATATATATATATATATATATATATATATATATATATATATATATATATATATATATATATCCCTTGAAAAAATTACTGTTGTAATTAGTTGAATTATGCATGATTAAACGGGAGTAGGATGCGGGGTGGGTCTGTGTACTGGTTCATTAGGTGTGTATTCCGGCAGCTGACGTCTGGCAGTCCTCTACCCCCTTCCCCAGTACCCGTGTCATGCTGTGACCCCCCCTACCTCACCTCCCCCCCCCCAGTACTTGCGTTACGGTGAGTCGCCCGGTGCGGTCGCTGCAGCGAGCCTGCGTCACCTATTATGTTTGTGAAGTGTGGAGTGTCTTGTTTACCAGTGCCCGTTTCATTCTACGTTTCTGTTGAACGGTTCCAGGAAGACATACCCCTGTAGGTGTAAGATGTATATATATAGCCCAGTACCCGAACGAGGTATCCTAATACTCATTAGATTTACCCCAGTACTTGTAAGAGGTACCAAAGTACTGGTAAGATTGATTTACCCCAGTATTGGTGAGACATCTTCAGTGCTCGAAGGTTTACCCCAGTATCCGTAAGACGTATATAAGTACTGGTATGACGTACAACAGTACCCATAAAATGTACCCCAGTGCTCATAAAACTCCCCCTTGCTCTCGTATGATGTAAACCGTCTCCGTAGTAAGGTGAAAATTGAAATAGAATAAATTCTCAGTCGGGAGAAACAGTTTTCCTTTTGTTTATGAACTCTTTTCAAAGATATGTTCATGTGTTCTTCATATACTTTCATTCCAGTGTTCATTCTGCCAAAATCATGCAACAAATGAGTTAAGGATTACGAGAGGCATTGTAAAGATGAATAAAGATTTGTTTAGGGTAGATGCCAGGGTCGTCTTACTAAAAGTGTTTTAAGTTTTTGAAAGAACAGATTTATTCTTCATAGAAATGGAAGCATCTCGTTAACACACACACACACACACACACACACACACACACACACACACACACACACACACACACACACACACACACACACACACACCTACTGCAGAGGGGAGACTACTTAAAGGAGAAATAACACGGTTTTCATGTATAACGAATGTCAGATTTGCACGGGGGAGTGAGCTCAGTGCTGGACAATAGAGACGGCTGGGTGGATGGGGGTGTATCTGGACTCCCAGAAAGCATTTGACACTACCCCGCATAGAAGGCTGATTAAGAAGCTGGATCATCGGGTCGGGATTTGGGAAGAACTCTTCATTGGACAGAAGAGTAACTATAACGGGACGGAGCAGAGGACGTATGTCAGAAGAGACTTCTCAAAGTTGGTGTGGGTCACCAGCGGAATTCCGCACAGTACTGTGTTGGCTCCATGACCCTCCTTGGTCCATGTGAACGACTTGCCAGGAATTTTGGACTCGTATCTGAATGTATCTGCAGATGACGTAAAGGTCACCAAAAAAGTAAGTGATAAGTGAGGAAGACTGCAACGGATTACGAGGGGACCTCGACAGACTCCAGAATTGGGTTTGACACATGGGTTGACGAAGTAAATTCAACTCGATGAAATGCGAAGGAATGAGGATGGAGCCAGAGTGACAGAAGGCCTCGATATGAAAGTCATATTAAAGGCGAATGAACTGCAGGAAATCCCAGTGGTTGTGAAAGAGACCTGGGAGAAGACGTTGACCCAGAGGTTCCGACATTATCATGAGACCCAACTGTTTCCGGGCAAGTGTCAGAACTGCATTCATGATCACAGGGTTCATGGAGGAGGCAACAGTCAGCGAACTGTTCACCTCATACGTAATGGCGAACCTAGAATATGCCTCTCATGTTTGGTCATCGCACCTATAAAGGCACATACAGAGGTGTTAGAGAAGGTCCAGAGGAGAGGAACAAAAAATGCTAACAGGATTAAGAGAACTGATGTACAGGGAAATGTTAGATGCCTTAGAATTGTTCAAATAAGGAAGAGAAACGAGTAAGGGGTGACCTGAACACAGCCTTAAAGGTTTTAAACTGATTAATGAAGTAGACATTGTATAGTTCTTATAAAGATGTACGTATGGAACATGTAATTAAGGAAGAAATTTATTGAAGAATGTGTTAGAAAAAAATAGTTGTATAGTATAACATTGGTGGATGAATGAATGAATAGAATGAATTTGATGAAGGCGTTGTTTAATAATGCAGACTACATACAGATATTTAAGACGTTGTAGATAGATGATGTTCAAGAGTATAAAGCTCTCTCCCCGTACAAAGAGGTAATTACAACCGGGTAATTACACACACACACACACACACATACACACACACACACACACACACACACACACACACATACACACACACACAGTTCACCCTCTGAGTATTTTTTCATATAACTTCTCCCATGTTGGCGTATAGCTGACACTCATGTATATATCACGAGAGAGAGAGAGAGAGAGAGAGAGAGAGAGAGAGAGAGAGAGAGAGAGAGAGAGAGAGAGAGAGAGAGAGGCGTCAGGGGAATACAGATGGTCTCTCGGGAGTTGCCCAGTACACACAGCTTTGCACTCTGTATCACGGGCCACAGACGCGACAGCTCGTGTTCATACAACATAGAGACTCGTCTGTACCCCCACGCTTCTGTGTGTATTTGAGAGAAAGATCAAGGTAGAAGAAAAAGAGAGAGAGGGCGAAGAAAAAAGAAAACTTTTGGTTTCTCTAACACTGTCTGTTAGGTCCCTATCTTTTGTTCTCTAACGCTCCGCCACCAACAGTGCCTTCGGACATTCCTTCTCCAACATTCCACCAACGTTTTTCTTTCGTAATCCACCTCCAACACTTCTGTCTGACATAACTGGCCTACTAGTGCGATATTTCCCCGCGCGAGGTCCTCCAGTGGTTCCCCCAACCTTCCTTCAACACTCCTCCAACATCCCTCCAACAGTCGTCCACACTGCACTGCTCCCCCCCGAACCACCACACCAATCCATCAAGCCCAAAGAGTTCTTAATCGAGGACCCACAATCAACCGTTCTCCAAAAGTCTTCCACTGAGACACTCTCTCTCTCTCTCTCTCTCTCTCTCTCTCTCTCTCTCTCTCTCTCTCTCTCTCTCTCTCTCTCTCTCACAGAAAGTTGGGAGTGCTTACGCCGTTCGGTGTAACGCGTGTATAGGTGCATAAACATTGGCCAGAACGGGTAAAACAGAAACTGAGAGATGCTATTGGCAGAGTCATTCAGTACGTAGAGGTGACCACAGTAACGCTGTGTGCTAAACATTAGCAAGAAAACGATCACCCAGCAGACCTTAACAACCCAGTTACATTGTACCCTTCATCTGATTATGCTGCCCGTATTGTCACCGAATGTCTTAATTGCTGATGTCGATAACTTTAACCTGTCCCTAGGCAACTTTAAAGTAAATTCTGTAATCAAACAAATCATTATGAAAAGATAGTCAAGACAAGATAACAGAAGAAGAATTGATGAACACGCATCTCGCTACCTAGGTCAACCACCCCCTCACCCACTTCCTTTACCACAAGGCAACCCCCCCCCCCCCCCTCGCCACTTCCCCTTTAACAGCCAGGTCAGTGTATACTCTGGCATGGAGGTGACAGGATGTACAAGCCCTTGTGCTGGTGTTGGGATTTGATACTATGAATTGTGGGTGACTATGTTTGGAAAGAAGGAAGTTGAGAGTAAATATGAATAAAGCAAGGTTATTAGGCTTAGCACGGTAGAGAGATAGATGGGGTGTGAATTTGAGTAGAGAGAAATTGGAGGAAGTGAAGAGTTTTGAATATCTGGGAGTGAACATGGTGGCAAATGAAACCATGGAAGCGGAATTGAGTCATAGGATGAGGAAGGGGGCGAAGGTTCTGGGAGCATTGAAAAATGTGTGGAATGAGATGTTATCTAGAAGGGCGAAAATGGACATGTTTGAAGGTATAGTGGTAGTTCCCACAATATTATATGGGTGACAGGCATAGGCTACTGATGAGGATGTGCAGAGGAGGAAGGATGTGTTGGAAGTGAAATGTTTATGACAATATGTGGTGTGAGGTGGTTTGATCGAGTAAGTAATGAAAGGAAAAAAGTGTTGTGGTAATAAGAAGGAGTGGGGTTGATAGTGCTAGTGCTGTAGAGGGTGCGCTGCAATGGTTTGGACATATGTAGAGAATGAGTGAGGAAAAGGTTGACAAAAAGAAAGATATATCTGTCAGAAGTGGAAGGAACAAGGAGAAGGGAGAGGCTAAACTGGAGATGGAAGGATGGAGTGAAAATCATTTTGAGTGATCGAGGCCTTAACGTTAATGCGGGAGGGTGAAAGGCGTGCACGGAATAGAGTGGTATACAGCATCCATGCTGTCAATGGACTAAACCAGGGCATGTGAAACGTCCGTGGTAAACCATGGAAAGGTCTGTGGGGCCTGGATGTGGATAGGGAGCTGTGGTTTCGATGCATTACACATGACAGCTAGAGAATGGATGTGAGCAGATGTGGCCTTTCTTCGCCTGTTCCTCAATCAGGCTTTTAGCGGAATACGACACCAAACGTAACTGAAAGAAAAACAATATCCTCCAACGCCTTGAAGAAGTCTTTGAGGCCCCTCTCTCCAACAGCATCTCCAACAAACAATACCCTCCCTCCAACAGTAAGTCAAAAAGAAAAAAAAAAAAAATCAACCCTCCTCCAAAGTCCCCTTTTATCAGCTGCCTACAAAGACCTCCCATCACTAACCCCAACCCACCTCCAAGGCTCAATAAAACCTAAGAGACCTTCCCCTTCCTCCCTTCAAAGATTCCTAGAGTCCCAAGACCCAGATAAGCCGCAAAGGTCCACAACGTAGGTAAAAATCACTGGGCTCTCGCCATAGTCATGACGCTTCCGAGCGGCAGACTAATAAATTGTTTGCATTACAAACAGCATCATGTTTGCAGCTGGCCCGACCATCCGGTTTACAATTTTGTCGTCTATAAACTGGCGCTCGTAAAAGGAGTCGAGTGAAAACCTTGGCACAAAAAATGTCGCTGTGGATGGTATAAATTTTTTTATGTCTTCATCTGTGTGTGAGGAGTGCTTCTGGTGCTGTTGTGCCGGGGAGGAAGGGAGGGAGGGAGGGAGGCAGGGGTTAGAGAGAGGGAGGGAAGCCAGCTGGGAGGGAGGAAGAGTAGGTGGAGATAGAGAGAGTGTTGGAGGGAGGCAGGGAGGAAAGAGTGGAGGGAGGCAGGGAGGGGTAAAATGGAGGATAGGAAGGAGAGATGCAGGTCCGCAAACAGAGGAGCAAGTCGGCAGGGAGGGAGGCAAGTCGGCAGGGAGGGAGGCAAGTCGGCAGGGAGGGAGGCAAGTCGGCAAGGAGGGAGGCAAGTCGGCAGGGAGGGGAGGCAAGTCGGCAGGGATGGGAGTCAGGTCCGTAGGGAGGGAGGGAATGGGTGAATTAAGTGAGAGATAGAGACTGGGAGGCTTGCAAATAGAGAGAAAGACATACACAGAGACAGTTAGACATATCGATGAGAAACTCAGAGACTTCTTCATTAGTGGCTCCTCAAAAATCAGCCACAGACCCACCTCTACCATAAACAGGAAGAAAAAGACGGGATAAGACCTCCACATAATCCATCCGCGAACAACTGCTCACCCACCCTTCACTCCCAGTGTTACAAAGCAGCGCAATTAAAACCTTAAATAAACTCTCCTCCTACAGGCCCTGACAACATATCAAACTTTCACATAAAACATTATGGCCCATTTGCACTCCAAGCACTTACAGATAACTTCAACCGCTCGTGGCTGCACAGCAAAGTCCCTAACATCTGGAAACTTGCCAGCGTAATACCAATCATAAAATCCTCCAGACCACCTAGCCCCTCTTCCTTCTACCCCCCTATATCACTTCTATCCTCAGCTGATCCAAACTGTGAAAGAATGATCCACAGTAGAATCAAACAGAGCATTCCACTCTCAACCACAGGACATGGCTTCAGACCTAACCGCTCCACCACAGACCGCACACAACACATCCTTGATGGCTTCATCCAACCGCAGCCCCACATTTGGGCCAGCAGTAATGGCAAACCATTCGGCATTGCCCCTTGGCTCATCCTCACATGAAAGACAGTTAACACCGCCCTCGACAACAGTGATTAAAACTTATTGGCCAATTTCATTGCCGGTTTCCGTGGCACAAAGACTTCACTTCTAAAACGCTTAAATTCTGCAGTGTAGTTCCCCAAGGAGTGGTTCTTTCTCCACCCCTCATCAGTCTCTTCTTGCATGACCTCCCATAACATGAAGGTCCTTTCATATGCAGACGATTTCACAATCACCACACCTTGACACAACAGTTACAGAAACAAACATGCGGCGCTGCATAACACAAATTGGAACAATAGCTCACTGTAAACAATATATCTGCATCTCCACAGAAGTCCTCAGTCACTCTCTTAAATCTAGAGAGAAACACGAATCCAGCTCTTACTTTCCAGTCACTGAGAATGGACAAACACTCATACCGAATTAAACATCAGAGCATCACATATGACATACATACATGATATCTACACCGTCAATAATATCAAAACAAAAGCAACACCCAAACTAAATACTTAACATCTATTGAGAACAAATCCTCCGTCCCACCGGAAACTATGTCTGTTCTTCCACCGTCTCACAAGCAAATGTAACAGAGCTACGAACCACAGAATGTAGCGCGCTCAGAAAAGCATCAGCTGCCTTGTGAACACAGTTACCCAACACCCACACAATGAAACCCAGCTCCTCCCAGTGCGATCCCACCTCATCGGTTTTATACAGCAGCACTGGACCTCGCCCACGTAAACCATTACATGACCAAGAACAATCCGCCAGCCAGAAATAAAAAGCTTACTCCTGCCTCACACTTC
Source organism: Panulirus ornatus (assembly GCF_036320965.1). Classification (NCBI taxonomy): domain Eukaryota; kingdom Metazoa; phylum Arthropoda; class Malacostraca; order Decapoda; family Palinuridae; genus Panulirus; species Panulirus ornatus. The sequence goes on from NC_092232.1 coordinate 9,605,052, forward strand.
AGCAACCTCTACCCACAGATCCGCTCCCCAACATCCAGCAAACATAACAACGACGAAAACATACACACGGAATTATCCCGACAGGCACTGAAGAACCGCCCTGCCAAGTCAGCCTTAAACTCCACCCCACCAGGCATATACACCCATCAGAAGCCACACTACCCAGACAAATAAGAGTTACACCCTCCCGTCTACGCTCTGTACATCGCTACATCGCCACAGACGCCGTTTCAACGTATCTCTTAAGACCCTTCACGCCCACGATGCTGCGACTGCAACCAATGCAGGTGCCAGCTACCACGATATTGTCCCGTGCCATGCGCACTTAGATGCACACGCATCACAACGCATTATGAGGTGTGACTCCAAGTGGACGTGGCCGTCTTCCTGAGCGCTGCAAGAACCTCCTAGAGATCAAAGGGCAGGAAGTATGTATATATATATATATAAAGACAGATAAAAAGAAAGAGAGACAGATGAAGAAGCAGACAGAAATACTGACAGATAAAGAGAAAGATTGATAGACAGACATACAGACCACACCTCATCCTTCCCAAACACAGTACCCCCATCTAAACCCAACCGCTCCCAACCCCTCACCCCCCACACAACCTTCGAAACTTATCACACACAGGACCTCCATCCAACCTCCACCCCCCACTCCTCCACACACACACACACACACACACACACACACACACACACACACACACCAGACCCCCATCACGGAGACTCCACCCCATCACCGAGCCACCATCCATCACTTACCCCACTCACCATCCCATGTAGAGCCAGAAATCAACGTCAGGTTGACTTTCATTAAGCGGGAAAGCCACAGTAGCAGCAGCGGCGGCGGTAGTGGTGGTGGCGGAGGGGAAAAAAGAAGGAACCCCCCTAAAAAAAGAGAAAAATCTCATAAACAGCGGAATGGGTGTCCCAGCCTTGTGTATTTCGTTCAAAATTGCTCAGCAGTCCCAGCGCTGAGCAATAGGTGCCATGGACGCTCCCAACACGATAAGCTTTTGTACGCTCCAACACGATAAGCTTTTGTACGCTCCAACACGATAAGCTTTTCCTCTCCTTATCTCTTATCATGGGCGGTGCAGATGTGCCTGGCGCTGGAGGATAGATACATAGATAGACGGATAGATAGATAGATACATAGATAGATAGATAGTTAAAGAGAATTCATGCATACTTACGTACATATATACATACATACATACATAGTAAGATAGATGTATAGAGAGAAAGGTGAATAGATAGATAGATAGATAGATACATAGATAGATAGATATATAGTTGAGTAGAGTACATACATACATAGTAAGATAAATGTATAGAGAGAAAGGTGGATAGATAGATAGATATATAGATAGATAGATAGTTAAGTAGAATACATACATACATAGTAAGATAAATGTATAGAGAGAAAGGTGGATAGATAGATAGATATATAGATAGATAGATAGTTAAGTAGAATACATACATACATAGTAAGATAAATGTATAGAGAGAAAGGTGGATAGATAGATAGAAAGACAGATAGATAGATAGATGAAGCCCATGTTACGTGCTTAACAGCTGTGGGGAGATTAGTGTAAGAGAATACAGTGGGATAAATGAATTTATTATCCTGGTGGCGAGCGCAACTAGCTGTATTTTCCTACACTCTTAAGCGATATATTTTCATTTACATATTTCAGACAAAGTTGAAATGCGTGACGAGTTTCGTCTGTGTATTTCAGGCTTTACGTCGTTTTGTCCGGCTGGGTATTCGCAGGGGATTTAGTAAATACGAGCGGTTTGTGGGTTTTATAAGGATATCAACGCAAAATGGGCTTTTGAAATGAAATGATTAAACACACACACACACACACACACACACACACACACACACACACACACACACACACACACACACACGCACGCACGCACGCACACACGCACACAGACACACACACACAGACACACACACACAGACACACACACACACACACACACGTATTTATATTCCCCTCCCCCCTTACTTGATCTCAGTTTCCCGCGTTAGCGAGGTAGCGCCAGGAATAGACGGAAGAAAAGCAGCATGCGCTCACATCCATTCTCTAGCTGTCGTGTGTAATGCATAGAAACCAAAGCTTCCTGTCCACATCCAGGCCCCACAAACCTTTCCATAGGTTACCCCGGAAGCTTCACATGCCATTTGTTAAGTCCACTGATAGCACGTCGACCCCAGTGCACCATATCGTTCCAATTCACTCTATCCCGTGTACGCCTTTCACCCTCCTGGATGTTCAGGCCCCGATCACTCAAAATCTTATTTATTTCATGCTTCACCTCCAATTTGGTCTCCCTCTTCTCCTTATTCCCTCCACTTCTGACACACATATATCTTCTTTGTCAACCTTTTCTCACTCATTATCCCATGTGTCCAAACCATTTCCGCATACAGTATCAACTCTCTCAACCACACTCTTTTCATTACCACACATTTCTCTTACCCTTCCATTACTTATTCGATCAAACCTCATCACACCACATATTGTCCTCCAACGTTTCATTTTCCAACACATCCACAATATCCACAACACCCACTGTTGGGGCTGTAATTCTTTCAAACATGCCCATTTTTGCCCTACCAGATCACGTTCTCTCTTTTCACACATTCTTCAGCGCTCCCAGAACTTTCACCTGTTCCGCACACCCTGTGATTCACTTTCGCTTCCATTGTTCCATTCCATTCGCTACCATGTCCACTCCCAGGTATATGAATTACTCGACCTTCTTCCAAAAACCTGCATGATTGGAAGGGAGGAAGGAAAGAAAATCATTATGCCATAGAAGTTGAGGAGAAATAAAGAAAAGATTGTAAACGTCACTGGAAATAGGCAGTGTTTTCTTTCTGCTCTTGGTTGTTGACCGATACTACACGGGCATCATGGATGAAAGGAAGAAGAGAGAGAGAGAGAGAGAGAGAGAGAGAGAGAGAGAGTGAGAGAGAGAGAGAGAGAGAGAGAGAGAGAGAGAGAGAGAGAGAGAGTTAATCAGGGCTCGCGAGGTATTTGATGACCTAACTGTTAAAGGAAGAAAGGTTATAGGAAGAGGAAATCATGAGAGGATGAAAACCATTCTATAGCTTAACTGTTCGAGAGGTGAAAAAAAAAGAACTATCATAACGGTCAGTCCTCGAGTGGCTGGTCTCCACACAAACTCTGTGGGAAGCAGCAGCAACAGCAGCAGCCAGAGGCGTGCCTCACGGATCCTAGCCTCGGGTGTAGGGACGTCCACATGCAGACAAACTCACGAGATCATTGGCCGGAATGATACTCATAGAATAGAGAGAGAGAGAGAGAGAGAGAGAGAGAGAGAGAGAGAGAGAGAGAGCAGCAACAGCCTCGCGACGTACAGAGAGGGAAGGTTGATAAGAGATGATAAGAGGGTAGTTAACGAGACGGAAGACCCCCTGATTCCAATCTTGGAAGATAAGAGACGGAAGAAGACCCCCCACCCCCCCACCCCCCACACCCCCTCCAAATGCGTGTGAGCCACGATATGTGCCAGCCACCGTGAAGCAACACGAGAGAATTATTGTAAAAAAAAAAAAAAAAATATGAAAAAAAAAAAGACATAAGAGGGAGGGAGTTAGAATCAGTGTTGCCACAGCCAAGATGTAATTTCAGGCACACCCAGTGTTCAAACTGAACGCCCTGGCACCATCGATCACCCGACAACAACCTCTCGCACGGAATGTTGCCATCGAGAGCAGCAATTATCCCGCAAGTCTTGATAAAGTCAGCGACTTAGGAATAATCTCAAGGTATAAATACAGCCATTGGTCATAACGCGGGGACGTGGACGCATGGACTCCCTGGGCGGTATTAGCCTTGCAAGGCGACTCCTTAGGTCCGTCTGTGTCTTTATGTGAAGATTAGTGAAAGTGAGGGGTCTTATGAGAGAGAGTGAGAGGTCTCTATGTGGCATTTAGAGATCTGGAGGAAGTTATGTGGGTTGATAAAGAGGCTTTGTGCAATGTCCGACGAATATGTGGTGTGGGAGGAAATTTTACTGGAAGCAGTGAGATATTATCGAAAGAGTAAGACGTGTGTGCGAGTGGGAAGAGAAGAAGGTGAGTGGGTCTAGGTGATGGAGGTTCTGTGAAAGAGAGACTTTGATGGCCCGATGGCTTTTTAACCTGGTTAGGATTAGGTGGTGAGGAAGGTAAAGCAAGGATTTTGGAGAGAAGGGTGGGTTTGCAGCCTTTTGAGTGTGGGGTGCCTACGAGTTGAGTCATTTGCTGTTTGCAGATGATGTAGCTCTCGTGGCAGACCCGAATGAGAAATGTCAGATACCGGTGTCTGTTAGAGGGAGAGGTTCAGAATTAATGAAAATAAAAGTATGGTAATGAGGTTTAGCAGGGAAGAGAAATATTCTGGATGGAGTGTGAGTCTTAATGGAGAGAACCAGGAGGAAGTGGGTTATTTTGCCCCATCACCATAGAGTGGGTTGAGGAGGCAAACCCGCAGTTATGTTGTCTGGATGCAAGTCGTTGACCCTAAACTCATGGAAAAGAGTGGATGTGCTGGAAATCAAATGCCTGCAGACAACGGGTGGTGTGAGGAGGGTTCATTGACTAAAGAGTGATAGCGTGAGAAAGCCGTGTGATAGTAAGCTGAGTGTGTTGGAGGGAGCTGGACAGGGAGTGACTAAATTATCTGGGCGTATGGAGAGGATGAGTGAGGAGAGATTGACAGTGAGGAGGGACTGACCGATAGGAAATATCCGTCAGAAGTAGTGGGAACAAGGAGGGGGTGATCAAGGACGAAATGGGAGGATGGAGTGAAAGACCCATTCTGTTACTGGGGCCTGAACATGCAGGAGGGATATAAGTGAAGTAAAGCGAAGTGCTATACAGGGAGCGACGAACTGTCGGTAGAATGAACTAAGGGAAATGAAGCAGTGAGGGGGGAACCAGGTAAATGTCTTGGGTACGCCAGGGTTTAGATAACGGCCTGTAGTTTCTTTACATTGTACATGGCACATAGAAAACCGATGTGACCAAATGAGTATCGCTTCTTCGTCTGCTCCTAGTGCTACTTCGCTAACGCGGGAAACGGCGCTCAAACACGAAAGAAAATAATAAATCAAATAAAACTAGAAAAATGGAAATGATGTGAGAAAACAAGAATAGTAAGTATATTGCTATACCTTAGATAAACCGGGAGTCATAAATGTGTCGTGAAATATATAGTTCCAGAGCAACAGACACATTATAGGAGTATATAACACTAACATGTTACAGACACGTTATAGGAGTATATAACACTAAGATGATATAGACGCGTTATAGGAATATATAACACTAAGATGATATAGACGCGTTATAGGAGTATATAACACTAAGATGATGTAGACGCGTTATAGGAGTATGTAACATTATGATACAGACGACAGGAAAAATATTGTCGCTGTGTATTATTATGATGATCAGTTCGGTGATCAGTCAACGACACATCCGTCCGTAACAACCCTTCCCCCCTCTCTCCCCTCGTCTCTCACCCCCTCCCTCCCTCCATCCCTACCATCCTCTCCCCCTCCCATTACCTCCCTCCTTCCCCTCTCCCACCAGCCAGCCACTACCGCCCCCCAGGACCCGCCACCACCCTGGGGAACTCCAACCCTCACCTCCGCTACGCGCTGGTCTACGAAGGCCTTCCCGGCCGACCATTACCCCCCCTAAAACCCCTCCCAAAAACCCCCTCCCACTGCGCTCCCTCTCCTCGCCTCTCCCAAGGCCTTCCATCCCCAAGGACCCACCCCCCCCACCGACCCCCTTCTCCTCCTTCCCCTCTCGGACGACCTCTTCCCCTTCCAGTGGGGGTGATGGTGGTGGAAAGGGGGGTGAGGGTGTGGACGGGGGTAGCTGGAAGATTAAGTGTGGTCCCGGTTTACAGTCAGAGAGGATTACATGAGATATTAGCATATTATGGGACGTCAGGCCCAAGGTCAGTGTTTTCATAGTCTCTCTCTCTCTCTCTCTCTCTCTCTCTCTCTCTCTCTCTCTCTCTCTCTCTCTGGTGTGTGAGTTTGTTTTTGTGTGTGTGTACGTGTGCGTGTGTTTGTGTGTGTGTGTGTGTGTGTGTGTGTGTGTGTGTGGTTCTGGGGCAAACTTTCTCTCTTGCTTCCATTATTGGATGTTTGTTTAACCCTCTCTATGTCTCTCTTTCTCCCTATTTCTTTTGTCTTTTCTTTCCTCTGTGTTCGCGCGTTATTTTCCCCCCCAGGCTCTCCTGTCGGTGCGTTAATTTCAGGTTTTCTGTGTTTCCTTCTTCTGTTTTCCCTCCCTCCTTCCTTCCTTCCTTCCTTCCTTCCTTCCTTCCTTCCTTCCTTCCTTCCTTCTGCTAGCTGTCCCTCTCCTTTTGACCTGTCTCTTAGTCATCTTTCTCCCTTTCCGTCTCCCTCTCCCCCTCTCCCTTTCTATCTCTCCGTCTCCAGAGATGAACTCACTCCCATGGGCGCAATGCCCGCTCTCACACTCCACTCCTTGGCCCCACACACGAAAGGAACATTCGGAAACCACCCCTCCCGTCTAGTGCTCCCGTCTGCCTTGATCGCCCGGCGCCGTCTCGCTCACGTCCGTAGCTGATAACACGAAGGTCAGCGTTCGTGTTCATCACGCACGGACACCCACCCGGTCCTTCACACTATGAGTTGGTGAGGCGGAGTGCGTGGGGTTGGCGAGGCGGAGTGTGTGGGGTTGGCGAGGCGGAGTGCGTGGGGTTGGCGAGGCGGAGTGTGTGGGGTTGGCGAGGCGGAGTGCGTGGGGTTGGCGAGGCGGAGTGCGTGGGGTTGGCGAGGCGGAGTGCGTGGGGTTGGCGAGGCGGAGTGCGTGGGGTTGGCGAGGCGGAGTGCGTGGGGTTGACGAGGCGGAGTGCGTGGGGTTGGCGAGGCGGAGTGCTTGGGGTTGGCGAGGCGGAGTGCTTGGGGTTGGCGAGGCGGAGTGCGTGGGGTTGGCGAGGCGGAGTGCGTGGGGTTGGCGAGGCGGAGTGCGTGGGGTTGACGAGGCGGAGTGCGTGGGGTTGGCGAGGCGGAGTGCTTGGGGTTGGCGAGGCGGAGTGCTTGGGGTTGGTGAGGCGGAGTGCGTGGGGTTGGTGAGGCGGAGTGCGTGGGGTTGGTGAGGCGGAGTGCGTGGGGTTGGTGAGGCGGAGTGCGTGGGGTTGGTGAGGCGGAGTGCGTGGGGTTGGCGAGGCGGAGTGCTTGGGGTTGACGAGGCGGAGTGCGTGGGGTTGGCGAGGCGGAGTGCGTGGGGTTGACGAGGCGGAGTGCTTGGGGTTGGCGAGGCGGAGTGCGTGGGGTTGGCGAGGCGGAGTGCGTGGGGTTGGCGAGGCGGAGTGCGTATAGATATTTCATACATATTCGCCATTTCCCGCGTTTAGTTAGCGTTGAGAACAGAGGACTGAGCCTTAGAGAGGGAATATCCTCACTTGGCCCCCTTCTCTGTTCCGTTTTCTGGAAAATTGCAAATGGGAGGGGAGGGATTTCCAACCACCCCCGCTCCCTCCCCCTATCATACAAACCATTACTGTCACTTGTAGACAACTACTAATACTTACAAACTATACCTATACAACTGGTGGGGGTAAGACTTCGTCCCTGCATAACTTTCACGTGGGATGATGAAGGTTATTATTTATACTGGTGGTACGAAGGACACGCGCTATGATTTCCTTGAAATAATGTTCCCTTCGGAAATGATTGCCACTCGGTCATCCTAGGGGAAAAAAAGAGAGAGAGAGAGAGAGAGAGAGAGAGAGAGAGAGAGAGAGAGAGAGAGAGAGAGAGAGAGAGAGAGAGAGAGGATATGGTGTCTATATCCTGTCGAAGTTTCCCTGGAGAATATAAGTCTTTTGGCATACGATCAGTGGGAGAGTGGTTGAAAATATTCCACAGATCATTATTATTATTATTATTATTATTATTATTTTCATTATTATTATTATTATTATTATTATTATTATTATTATTATTGTTATTATTATCATTATTAAGATTTCATTGTGAGAATGAGAGACTTCATTCCCTGAAAGAACGAATGATGACGATCACTTCAGTGAACAAGGTTTATTTTCTAAATGTTGAGAATAACATTTTAGATCGTTCGTCCTTGTTGTATCAACGTGATGAAACTCGCACTTAAAGAAGAAAAAAGCGGTCACTTCTGTGAAAACGCAGTGAATCGCTGGAGGCAGGTGACCTTTGTCTTGGGTGATGGGTCAAGTGTCACAGGAGTGATGCGTCTGGCAGACATGATCATGTCGTGCAGCATCGAAGGATAACTTGGCTTGAGAAAATTATCGGTGATATGATAACCCACGAGTGCTTGAGACAGATAATCATAATCCTCTTTCGATTATCGAGTCCTTGTTTGCTGCGCCGACCGCTCCTTCTCCTGCTCCTACTGTCTCAGAATTCGTTAATGTCTCTTGTCTGCCATATCCCTAAACATATCTCGAATTCCGTAGTCTTCCCTCCTCTCTCTGAGTGCCATCACTGTGGCCCTCACAAGGCGTGGGAGTGCCCTCCCTACCTTGCTGGTTTCTCCATCTCTGAGAGACTTTGTGAACGCCAGTATTGTTGTAGCCACTGAGATGTCGAGAGATAGCTCACAGGGTGTAACATTCTGGTCTCATTTCAAGCTTACTTACCCCCTCATGGCTTGCCTCCTTCCCCCCAACTCCGTTCTCTCATATCTTGTTTCCTCTCTTGTCGATCTAGCTGTGTTAACTGTCGACGGATCAACACCTCTCTCTCTCTCTCTCTCTTCCCTCCCCTGTTAGCAGCGGTGTGCCTCAAGGTTGTGTCCAGTCTCCTACACTCTGTATCCTTCATCATCCACCCTCTCCTTTCCTCATCCGATGGCTAGATTCACTCACACACTCAACGACACGACGCTTGGATAAGATTCCCAGTTCGGACGTGCCGACATGTGTGGAGAGAATAGTCAGCGCCGCCCTCCACCTGGACACTGTGGTGCGAGGAACCACCTGGACACGACGTGGCGACCAAGGCCATAAAACATACCAAGGCAGCCTCATACATCAGGAACGTGGGAGACCCTCGCACCTACGCGTACGCTGGTCTGCCACCGTGGATTGCTCAGCCAGCCACCTCCCGCAACCACGCCACCGTGAGCCAGCGAGTCCAGTAGCCAGCGGCAGGACCTGGAAAGACTAGCCCTGGAAGCCAACAGCCGTTGTGAGGCCTCCACAGGCAACACCGCACCTCGCAGACGGCTCGGTGGACCAGAGCGGCATTCCACACCCAGGGTCAGACCCTCTCATCACCTGGCGGCTCCTCCACTCTATAAACACAGCTTGATAACGGTATCCACAGCCCTACACCACGCCCGGACGGAACGCTCCAAGCCCGTCGTGATCCACACACACCACCCTTAGCCTGACCACGTCCAGGAAGGGATGTTGGGGAGGGATGGTGAGCGCTCACCAACCAAAGGCCCTGCATACCCCCTGGTTGTGCGCTCCTGTTGTGTCTTTCCCAGAGCATGAGGCAGGATCTACAGACACGTCTGCTTGGTTATCCGGTCACGCCACCCGGGCGTTGGATGTGTCTCATTCTGAATCAGCAGGTGGGACTCTGCCTCTTGCGTCCTTCTTGTAAATCAACAGGTGGAGGTGGAACGGAGAGCCACCGCCGGAACCACTGAACGAGCAGCCAAAGGCAGAGAGGCCCGTGTCGCGCTAGATGTCTGATAGTACGATAAGATAAGATGAGATGAGTAAGATGTCTTTATTGTCCAATTGCATACATGATACAAAACGAACATGTGATGCGGGTCATGACACGTTGTGTTGATGTGTACCTAAGAGGAATTACACCGTGGGTTCCTACCTGCCCTTGGCCCTACCCTTGCTGACACACACACACACACACACACACACACACACACACACACACACACACACACACACACACATGTGAAACGTCGGGGGTAAACCATGGAAAGGTCTGTGGGGCCTGGATGTGGAAAGGGAGCTGTGGTTTCGGTGCATTACACATGACAGCTAGAGACTGAGTGTGAACGAATGTGGCCTTTGTCTGCATGGGAGCCGGGTGGCGCTGTGAATGGATGAAGGTAAACAAGTATGAATATATATATATATATATATATATATATATATATATATATATATATATATATATATATCAGCACGTGTTGTGCCGGTGATAGGATAAATATTTAACTGTATTTTCTAAAGTGCCGATTTAATAAATAGGCTGAAGAACTCATTATGTACATTGGTACGATGAATTTATAATTAGTATTTAAATAATTACATTTTACAGTAATGCATTAATTATCGTATATGGCTATGGTGCATATCAGAAGGTTAATGAGAGTAATTAGTGCGAAAGTTTATGATAATTGCTTCAGTGTATTGATTATAACCCGGGAACATGTTTTGATTTTCTTTCTTTTCTTTTTTCCATTGTTTTCGTTCTGATGTATTTTTCAGAGCGGAGATTGGCTGTCGTTTTCTCTCTCTCTCTCTCTCTCTCTCTCTCTCTCTCTCTCCTCTCTCTCTCTCTCTCCCCATACCGGGGTATCCCCCTTCACTTAACTTATTCTGTTAAACAACTCCCAAGAATCCTGCTTTCCTTCCCTTCCCTTCACCGCCGGGCGCCTCTGTGTGGTGTGGGAGTGGTTGGGGTGTAACGCCTCCACCTCCACCCCATTCCCCCTACCTCCACCTCCTGCCCACTCCTCCACCTCCACCTACCCCATCCCCTCTCCTCCACCTCCACCTCATGTATCACGCTAGACGTGACGTTTTGGGCAAACAATTTTTCCAATTTCTCGGTCCGTTCGATTAATAAAACTCCCTCCTCCTTTCTCCCAAGTAAGAGGGGGTGAGGGTGGGGGGGGGGGGGGCAGAGAGCCTGCATGATGAATTGTAAAAGTCTGAAACTGATCGAGGCGGGTGAGGTACCTTGCTGCCGACATGGGGCGCACACACACAAAAGATGAGAATAATGGGGGAAAGGGGGAATGGGGACAAGTCACATGGGTTGAGTCAGAGATATTATGGGGTAAGGTGGGATGGTGTGTGTGCGTGCGTGCGTGCGCGTGTGCGCGCGCGTGTGTGAATGTGTGTGTGTGTGTTTGTGTGTGTGTGTCTGACAGTGGATGGGTGCTTGAAGATTGGCGTGGAGAGGCAAGGGGGGATGGGGACATGGGTCATGGGCACTGCATGGGTGTAGCAGATGGAAGAGTGGACAGATAACGAGGGGTTGGAGTGTTCAGTTCGGAGAGTCGGGTGAAGGAGAGAAGGAGGAATGGGGTTAAGGTATCTTTGACCCCATACCATTTAAACGCCCACCAATACAACTCACGGTACACCCCTACAGTCCTGAAGTGAACACAGGAGGAAAAAAACGTCACATTTGCGAGGCTTTCAGTTAATACGTGAAAGGGGCCCATCTTAAATGGCTCTCAGCCAGTACAAGGAAGAAACGATCGTAAATGGCTCTCAACCTAGACAGCGAAGTAAGCATCTTAAATGGCTTTCAGCCATTGCAAGAAAGAACACAACCTGAATTCTCTGTCTTAAATGGCCCTCCAGATAAGTAAGAAACGATCTCGAAAAAAAGGATCCGTCAGTACAGAACAGAAGCCATCTTAAATGGCTTTCATCCCGTAGAAGAAAGGAACCCATAATAATGCATGTCAGTCAATAAGTGGCTCTCAGCCTCCATGTAAGATAGGAAAGACCATCATCTTAAATGGTCCACGACCTGTGGAAGAAAAGGATCGAAATTTTTAAATGGCTGGCCACCAATACAGGAGGTAAAGCATTTGCTCTTACCTTCCTGGATATTTGTAAAGTTAACATTACCTTTGGAGAGTGAGTCACAAACACACTCCCCGTTTTTCTCCTTCTTTACTTTTTTTTTACTTTTTTATATCTTCTTTTCCTTCTCCAGTCAGGGAAGGGTCAGCCAAGTAAGTGCCCTTCCATGAGGCAGGCTGAGAGAGACCATTTCCCCCCATCCCATCCCATCCCATCCCATCCCATCCCATTCCTCTCTCCCTCCGCTGTAGAAATCTTCGTCCCTCCTTCCCCAGACGAAAGGTAGACCTCTTCAATCTTCCTCCTTCGAATTGATATATGTGTATATATATATATATATATATATATATATATATATATATATATATATATATATATATATATATATATATATATATATATCCCCGGGGATAGGGGATTAAGAATACTTCCCACGTATTCCCTGCGTGTCGTAGAAGGCGACTAAAAGGGGAGGGAGCGGGGGGCTGGAAATCCTCCCCTCTCGATTTTTTTTTTAATTTTTCCAAAAGAAGGAACAGAGAATTGGGCCAGGTGAGGGTATTCCCTCTAAGGCCCAGTCCTCTGTTCTTAACGCTACCTCGCTAATGCGGGAAATGGCGAATAGTTTGAAAGAAAAGAATATATATATATATATATATATATATATATATATATATATATATATATATATATATATATATATGATTTAATGTCTTCAAATATTTGTTTATCAGTATGTGAAAACTCTCTCTCTCTTCTCTCTCTCTCTCTCTCTCTCTCTCTCTCTCTCTCTCTCTCTCTCTCTCTCTCTCTCTCTCTCTCTCCCACGGCGGCGGTAGGAACAGGACCCCCTTCGAGTCATTACCCCGCCCTCGACAAAAGCCGAGCCCCCGGCGCCCGGCCCCGGATATGTGGCGGGTGTCTCCGTGCCCCCGTATAATATCCGCTGTGCCGTCCTGGGCTCTCCACTCCGGTGTCGCCCGCCACGCCAGACCCCCTTCATTTCCCTCGAACCAACGTCTGTTCTTTTATATTTTTTTTCCCCAATCGTTATTATGTGGGAATGTATGGGACACACACACACACACACACACACACACACACACACACACTCAACACACACACACACACACACACACACACACACACACACACACACACACACACACACACACACACACACACATACATACACACACACACTGACTCACTCACTCACTCACTCACTCACTCACTCACTCAACACACACACACACACACACACACACACACACACACACATATATATATATTCTCTCTCTCTCTCTCTCTCTCTCTCTCTCTCTCTCTCTCTCTCTCTCTCTCTCTCTCTCTCTCTCTCTCTCTCTCTCTCTCTCTCTCTCTAACGCGAGGAATAGATGGAATTACCCGAGCTGAATCGAGTGGGGAATTCAGATGCTTTTTAAGTCTGGGAGAATGGTGTATGTTGCTGACCCCCCCTCCCTCTTCTATGACAAAAAGGGGGGGAGGTTTGGCTAGGGGTTTCGAAGGTGGGGTTTGATTCGCCTTGATTTGGATAGAATACCGTGCTTGTAGCGTGGCAGATGGGGGGCGGTGGGGGGGTTTGGCTAGGGGGTTTCGAAGGTGGGGTTTGATTCGCCTTGATTTGGATAGAATACCGTGCTTGTAGCGTGGCAGATGGGGGGCGGGGGGGAGGGCATTGTTGACCCAGCAGGGGGTCAACGTTTTCAATTGAGAAAATCGATTAAGATCGATTCGCTAGAAACGAAAATGGTAGCGTTTTCTTATGAAGAAAATGGGATGTTATTGACCCGTTCCACGGAAACGTTCTCGGCGAAGAAAATGTAAGACGGGTTAGGTGTCCTGTGTTCGAAGAGAATAGTACGAATCATTTTTCGACGAAGCGAATATGGGAATTTAACGGAGAATATATCATAACATTGAGCGAAGGTTTCGGAGCCGTGCTGACCGAAGAATTAAGAAAAACTTCGACCAAAAGCGAAAGGAAAATTAGCCATCGTTAATAATAAGTTTACGTTCTCACACTGACGAGAGAACTGCTGTTGTTGGTGGTGTTGTTGGTGGAGACCTCTGTTGTTGGTGGAGACCTCTGTTGTTGGTGGAGACCTCTGTTGTTGGTGGTGTTGTTGGTGGAGATCTATCTGTTGGCGGTGGTGGTGATGGTGGAGATCCTGTTGTTGTTATTGTTGTGTTGTTGTTGTTGTGTTGTTGTTGTTGTTGTTGTTGTTGTTGTGTTCTTGTTGTTGTTGTTGTCGTTAATGATGGTGGTCGTGGCGCTGGCAGAGATTCTGTTCTTGTTGTTGTTGTTGGTGGTGGATATTGGTGGAGATCTCATTGTTATTGGTGGTGATGATGATGGTGAAGAAGACCCTGTTGTTGTTGATGATGATGGTGGAAAACCGTTGCTGGTGATGGTGGAGATCTTATTGTTGGTGGTGATGATGGAGATCCTATTGTTGGTGATGATGATGGAGATCTTGTTGTTGTTGGTTGTGGTGGAGATCCTGTTGTTGTTGGTGATGATGGAAATCCTGTTAGTGTTGGCGATGATGATGGAGATCTTGTTGTTGTTGGTGATGGTAGAGATCTTATTGGTGGTGATTATGGAGATCCTGTTGTTGTTGGTGATGGGGGAGATCATGTAGTTGTTGTTGTTGTTGTTGTTGTTGTTGTTGTTGTTGTTGTTGTGTTCTTGTTGTTGTTGTTGTTAATGATGGTGGTCGTGGCGCTGGCAGAGATTCTGTTCTTGTTGTTGTTGTTGGTGGTGGATATTGGTGGAGATCTCATTGTTATTGGTGGTGATGATGATGGTGGAGAAGACCCTGTTGTTGTTGATGATGATGGTGGAAAACCGTTGCTGGTGATGGTGGAGATCTTATTGTTGGTGGTGATGATGGAGATCCTATTGTTGGTGATGATGATGGAGATCTTGTTGTTGTTGGTTGTGGTGGAGATCCTGTTGTTGTTGGTGATGATGGAAATCCTGTTAGTGTTGGCGATGATGATGGAGATCTTGTTGTTGTTGGTGATGGTAGAGATCTTATTGGTGGTGATTATGGAGATCCTGTTGTTGTTGGTGATGGGGGAGATCATGTAGTTGTTGTTGTTGTTGTTGTTGTTGTTCTTGACGATAGTGTTGGTGGAGATGATTCGGAGGATTCGTCTTGCTGACTTCGTGGATTTATCTATCCTTTGTGGATTTATCTATCCCTTTATGGATTTATCTATCCCTTTGTGGATTTATCTATCCCTTTATGGATTTATCTATCCCTTCGTGGATTTTTCTATCCCTTTGTGGATTTATCTATCCTTTTGTGGATTTATCTATTCCTTTGTGGATTTATCTATCCCTTCGTGGATTTATCTATTCCTTTGTGGATTTATCTATCCCTTTATGGATTTATCTATCCCTTTGTGGATTTATCTATCCCTTCGTGGATTTATCTATCCCTTTGTGGATTTATCTATCCCTTCGTGGATTTATCTATCCTTTGTGGATTTATCTATCCCTTTATGGATTTATCTATCCCTTTGTGGATTTATCTATCCCTTTGTGGATTTATCTATCCCTTTGTGGATTTATCTATCCCTTTGTGGATTTATCTATCCCTTTGTGGATTTATCTATCCCTTCGTGGATTTTTCTATCCCTTTGTGGATTTATCTATCCTTTTGTGGATTTATCTATTCCTTTGTGGATTTATCTATCCCTTCGTGGATTTATCTATTCCTTTGTGGATTTATCTATCCCTTTATGGATTTATCTATCCCTTTGTGGATTTATCTATCCCTTCGTGGATTTATCTATCCCTTTGTGGATTTATCTATCCCTTTGTGGATTTATCTATCCCTTCGTGGATTTATCTATCCCTTCGTGGATTTATCTATCCCTTCGTGGATTTATCTATCCCTTTGTGGATTTATCTATCCCTTTGTGGATTTATCTATCCCTTTGTGGATTTATCTATCCCTTTGTGGATTTATCTATCCCTTCGTGGATTTATCTATCCCTTCGTGGATTTTTCTATCCCTTTGTGGATTTATCTATCCTTTTGTGGATTTATCTATCCCTTTGTGGATTTATCTATCCCTTCGTGGATTTATCTATTCCTTTGTGGATTTATCTATCCCTTTATGGATTTATCTATCCCTTTGTGGATTTATCTATTCCTTTGTGGATTTATCTATCCCTTTATGGATTTATCTATCCCTTCGTGGATTTATCTATCCCTTTGTGGATTTATCTATCCCTTCGTGGATTTATCTATCCTTTCGTGGATTTATCTATCCCTTTGTGGATTTATCTATCCCTTTGTGGATTTATCTATCCCTTTGTGGATTTATCTATCCCTTTGTGGATTTATCTATCCCTT
>NC_092232.1:9626314-9641314 GCF_036320965.1 Panulirus ornatus
TTCAATATTCGTCAAGTCTCTTGTTCAACTTATCTATGGCACTGCTTCCACCCGCTCTCAATGGCAGATCGTTCCCTGTGTTAACAGTCCTGTTGAGGGAAAGGGGCTTCGTCTCATTCGAGGTCAGACGCTTGCCCCACGAGTTTGTATCCATTGCTACATGTAAGATCTTGGTAGATCAAGAGTTATCAAAGCCTCTGATAATTTCAAGTACTGGTATTAGATCGCCTCTTAACCTTCTCTTTCCTAAGCTAAATAGATTCCAGTTATTCACCCTGCTCGAGTAGGACTTGTTCCTTAGGCCGGGAATCGTCTTGGGAGCTCTACGCTACACTCTACATTCCCGTCTCTCTTTCCTTACGTTAGAGAGACCAAAATTGAACCCAGTATTGAGGATGATGATGAAACACAATGGGCTGTAAAGAGTAAGGATGATTACCGTAGACTTAAATTCGAAAGCGCCCGCCCGCCCTGACCATGAAGCCAATACTTTTGTTCGCTCTTGTCACTGCCTCTGTGTGGTGCTTGATTGGTTACCAGAGATTATCACACTCAAGTCTTTCTTTCCACATTTGCCTTTAGCAGCTCAACGGAGTTCAAGCTGTGGCTTTGCTTCTCGTTTTCCGCTTGCGATGTAATACTTTGCACTTATCATCTGTATCAATGAGTGGTGTGATAATGAGGACCCCCCCACTACGAAAAATGAATAACTGATTATGGTTATGCTCAGTTATATATAACGAGGAAATCTGTGTACATCTGAATTCAGAAACACATTAATAGTACCACTTGGTGAATAGAAAAGATAATTGAGTATCGTGAATGAATTAAATGATTTTGATTATGCAGTCTGGAAAGAAGAAGAAGAGCAAGAATGTTGATGATTCGTACATAGAGACGGATGAAAGGAATTAAAGAAAACATCGAGGGATTACAAGCTTTGCATAGGGTAAGGAACAGGGGTAACTATATATACAAAGTGTAAGGAAGAGAGTAATTAGATACAAACTCAAAGGAACAGGGTAATTAGATACAAACTAAGGAATAGGGTAATTGAATTCTACAAAGTGGATGTGAAACGCAAGGGTGATATGAAACGAACGGAACATTTCGGGATTCTGGCAAGAAGGATGAAGACTCGTGGCTGTTTCTCCCCGCGAGGTGAGAAACCTGCAAGGAGACTGGACGACCAGCTCGAACACAGTTCCGGCCGAACCCAAGACAGACAGCTACCTCACGCGTCTGGCAGCGGAGTGCAACAGTGTTGGGGAAACAAGCAAGGATACCGAGCGAGGTTAACGTACCAGACCTGCGTCAGGGCAGTCTCGTCATAGGTCCTCACCAGTAGGCAGGTGAGCAGGAAGATAAGGAGGTAGGTATTGTACCTATCGTCTCCTCCAGAGGGTTCAGCTCCCTGCGTACTGTCGACGAAGCAGGGATGACTG
Organism: Panulirus ornatus; assembly: GCF_036320965.1. Lineage (NCBI taxonomy): Eukaryota > Metazoa > Arthropoda > Malacostraca > Decapoda > Palinuridae > Panulirus > Panulirus ornatus. Next base: position 9,627,760 of record NC_092232.1, read on the forward strand.
CAACTTTATCATAGCCTTCGTCAGCCACCCTGAAGTTCTCGAGGTCTCCTATTGTCCCTTCATCAGCAAGTACTCGTCCCTTCGTCAGGCAGCGCGCGACTCGTCGTCCCCTTCGTCAGGTAGTACCTTTCCCTTCTCCCCCTGTTCCCCAGATAGTGCTCTTAGTCCCCAGGCTGTGACAGTCGTCCCTTCGTCAGGCAGCACCCATCCCTTCGTCAGGCAGCTCCCATCCCTTCGTCAGGCAGCGCCCATCCCTTCGTCAGGCAGCGCCCATCCCTTCGCCAGGTGGCCGGTACTCACCCTGAAGCTGCCGAGGTCGTCGACGATGCAGGAGAGCCTCGCCTCCCGCCCTGCGGCCACCGTCACGTTCTGGATGCTCTCGCCGAACTGGGGCTCGGCCTTCATGCCCGTGCCGGTGTGGATCTCGTTGGGCACGGCAGCTGTTCAGGGAGAGAGAGAGAGAGAGGGACGGTGAGTTTAGTAGGTGGTGAGAGGGAGAGGGGGAGAGAGGAGGTAAATAGGAAGGAGAGTGGAGAAGAGAAGGAGAGTAAGAGAAAGAGTAAAAGAGAGGAAGGACACACACACACACACACACACACACACACACACACACACACACACACACACACACATACACACACGCAGCATCCTGTTCACATCCAGGCCCCACACACCTTTCCATGGTTTACCCTGGATGCTTCACGCGCCCTGGTTCAGTCCGTTGACGGTACGTCGCGGCTCCATACCAAATCTTTCCAGTTCGGTCTGTCCCGTGCACGCCTTTCGCCCTCCTGCATGTTGATCAGGCCCAGATCGCTGAAAATCTTCGTTTCACACACACACACACACACACACACACACACACACACACACACACACACACACACACACACACACACACACACACACACACACACACATATATATATATATATTTTTTTTTTTTTTTTTTTTTTTATACTTTGTCGCTGTCTCCCGCGTTTGCGAGGTAGCGCAAGGAAACAGACGAAAGAAATGGCCCAACCCCCCCCCCCCATACACATGTACATACACACGTCCACACACGCAAATATACATACCTACACAGCTTTCCATGGTTTACCCCAGACGCTTCACACGCCTTGCTTCAATCCACTGACAGCACGTCAACCCCTGTATACCACATGACTCCAATTCACTCTATTTCTTGCCCTCCTTTCACCCTCCTGCATGTTCAGGCCCCGATCACACAAAATCTTTTTCACTCCATCTTTCCACCTCCAATTTGGTCTCCCTCTTCTCCTCGTTCCCTCCACCTCCGACACATATATCCTCTTGGTTAATCTCTCCTCACTCATTCTCTCCATGTGCCCAAACCATTTCAAAACACCCTCTTCTGCTCTCTCAACCACGCTCTTTTTATTTCCACACATCTCTCTTACCCTTACGTTACTTACTCGATCAAACCACCTCACACCACACATTGTCCTCAAACATCTCATTTCCAGCACATCCATCCTCCTGCGCACATCTCTATCCATAGCCCACGCCTCGCAACCATACAACATTGTTGGAACCACTATTCCCTCAAACATGCCCATTTTTGCTTTCCGAGATAATGTTCTCGACTTCCACACATTTTTCAAGGCTCCCAAAATTTTCGCCCCCTCCCCCACCCTATGATCCACTTCCGCTTCCATGGTTCCATCCGCTGACAGATCCACTCCCAGATATCTAAAACACTTCACTTCCTCCAGTTTTTCTCCATTCAAACTCACCTCCCAATTGACTTGACCCTCAACCCTACTGTACCTAATAACCTTGCTCTTATTCACATATATATATATATATATATATATATATATATATATATATATATATATATATATATATATATATATATATATATAGATATATATATATATATATATATATATAGATATATATATATTATCCCTGGGGATAGGGGAGAAAGAATACTTCCCACGTATTCCCTGCGTGTCGTAGAAGGCGACTAAAAGGGGAGGGAGCGGGTGGCTGGAAATCCTCCCCTCTCGTTTTTTTTTTTTTTTTTAATTTTCCAAAAGAAGGAACAGAGAAGGGGGCCAGGTGAGGATATTCCCTCTAAGGCCCAGTCCTCTGTTCTTAACGCTACCTCGCTAATGCGGGAAATGGCGAATGGTATGAAAAAGAAAAAAGATATATATATATATATATATATATATATATATATATATATATATATATATATATATATATATATGAAAAAAGAAAATCAGGATTACATTTAGAAGATATAGATAACATCCACAATAGCATAATTGCTACTTTCCCTGTCATGAAGCTACGTCCCAACACCAGAAAAAAAATTCAGAAACAACCGGACACACTTTACTTCAACCCAGTCAGTTGAATCACAGAACTTGAGTCCAAGTAGATTCTCTCAATGTGTGACTGTGAGGCCCCTCAGCTCGCTGAACACATTCCAGGTCCGTCCATACACCTTGGGTTTCAAGGGATGGACTCGCACTGTGTCGCGATTTGCTCCGCGTTGTTCACACCCACGGTGGGGCTCCTGTTGGCCTTTTTTTTCTTACGGTGGAGCTCCTGTTGGCCTTTGTTTTTCTTACGGTGGGGCTTCTGTTGGCCTTTTTTTCTTACGGTGGGGCTCCTGTTGGCCTTTTTTTCTTACGGTGGGGCTCCTGTTGGCCTTTTTTTTCTTACGGTGGGACTTCTGTTGGCCTTTTGCTTCGCGACACACTCTGGTGCTTAAGTCCGCTCATCCTGAGGCCATTTACAGTCGTAAGTGTGTCACTAGATATAAGAGCCAGAGTGAGTGTATTCTCCTAATCTTTCTGTAGCATAAGACAGTGCCTAGCTTGGTGTACTTACTGGCTCGGTGTATCGTATGAGGTAAGCGTGTGAGTACTGGGCGAGTGTATCAGCGAACAAGAACTGTTTGCCTAGCTTTTGTCTCTCAGACTCAAGTGTATATTTGTGAGCTGGGAGAAAGAACATGGGCCTCCTCACTGTTGACCTGGTGTATCCTGCTGTAGTGAGCTGACTTGCCTTAATTGACCTATGTTATTCATCCAGAGAGTACTTAGGTGGGGAGTGTAATTATTCTCTCATTCTATTTACAGGCTGACGACGAACGGTGAGTACACCCTTTTTTTGACTCACCGTACCGGTGAGTACAGAGAGAGAGAGAGTCCACCGCGAGTGCAAGGCAGAAAACACTCAGGTGAGTACATGTCCTGGCTTTATCTGTCCGTGGCCTTGAGGCAATTTACCTGCTAATAGGTTGGCGTTCACACACACACACACACACACACACACACAATTATCATCATCATCACAGTAAATAATTCACACTTTGCATGACGGTAAACATGTGTGTGTGTAAAGTGTTTGCTTTTAAGTGTGAATTGCTTTGCCAGCCTGGCGGTGGCGGTGGCGGCGGCAGACGCCACCACCAGGCTGGCTGCGCCTTCAGTATTGACGGTGTGGCGCTGGGCCATGATTGATCTGCCAGGCCCGCTGCTGCCATTGGCAAAACAGTACAATTAATCACGGCGACAATCATCATACAGGGAAGAGATTATGATGCTCCGGTGGTGGTGGTGGTGGTGTGGGGGGGTTTTATTGTTGTGGAGTGACGCTCTTGTTTGCTGCATCCCTGAACGAGACGGTACACGGCTCTTGAGCACGACGGTACAGGGCTCTTGAGCACGACGGTACGGGGCTCTTGAGCACGACGGTACACGGCTCTTGAGCACGACGGTACACGGCTCTTGAGCACGACGGTACACGGCTCTTGAGCACGACGGTACAGGGCTCTTGAGCACGACGGTACACGGCTCTTGAGCACGACGGTACAGGGCTCTTGAGCACGACGGTACAGGGCTCTTGAGCACGACGGTACAGGGCTCTTGAGCACGACGGTACGGGGCTCTTGAGCACGACGGTACGGGGCTCTTGCAGCACGACGGTACGGGGCTCTTGAGCACGACGGTACAGGGCTCTTGAGCGCGACGGTACGGGGCTCTTGAGCACGACGGTACAGGGCTCTTGAGCACGACGGTACAGGGCTCTTGAGCGCGACGGTACGGGGCTCTTGAGCACGACGGTACGGCCCTTGGATACCATGACCTAGCCTTTGACTTTACCTTTTTTTTAAGGGTCAGGTCGAGAGGGCACGGCCGCCGTGTCCAGTGGCCGTGCTGAAGAGTCGTGTACGCTTGTGATCAAGGGCCGTACCACTGTCGTGTTCAAGGGTCGCATCGCCTTGTCCAAGGGTCGTACCGTCGTGTTCAAGGGTCGTACCGTCGTGTTCAAGGGTCGCACCGCGGTGTTCAAGGGTCGTACAGTCGTGTTCAAGGGTCGAACCGCCGTGTTCAAGGGTCGTACCGTCGTGTTCAAGGGTCGAACCGCCGTGTTCAAGGGTCGTACCGCCGTGTTCCAAGGGTCGTACCGCCGTGTTCAAGGTCCGCACCGCGGTGTTCAAGGGTCGTACCGTAGTGTTCAAGGGTCGCACCGCCGTGTTCAAGGGTCCTACCGCCGTGTTCCAAGGGTCGTACCGCCGTGTTCAAGGGTCGTACCGTCGTGTTCAAAGATCGTACTGTCCTGTTCAAGAGCATTATTAAGCTTTATAACGCTTTAAGACTCAATAAAACAACAATGAATGATCATATACATAGATAAAGTACCGTGGAGAATTGTATTCAACACACTATGCAGGCAGGTGTCATGGTGAATGATACGACATTATCCACTGTTGTGAAGAATGAATGACATCACCACAACCCCGGGACCCAGACTTGGGTCTCTAGACTGCGGAAATGAATGATGAACATGCGTTATTCATTCTACTCCCATGAATAATAATCTCAGGGGCATTATTATATAATGCCAGGGAATGAGACAGCGAAGAGGAGTAATATCGTATCGAACAACGCCACAACGAAACAGAGCATTTTATATAAATAGTATCAAACACACACACACACACACACACACACACACACACACACACACACACACACACACACACACACACACACACACAAACTTCCAATTCACAGCGTCATGGCACCTTTTCAGCTCGTCTCCCTAACCCATACCGTTCCTCCAGCACAGACACACACACACACACACACACACACACACACACACAGAGCGGGATCCGGGTCATGGGGTGCCCACGGAAGGTCATTGAGTTCCCATGGGAGGCAGCATGGCTACAGTGCTCGTCTCTTGACATTTGACCCCCCCCCTTCATGAGACAGCAGCCAGGGTCCCCCAGCAGCTGGGTTGGCTTATCTATGAATGAGCGGTGAGGGACTTGTGATCCTCACTTTGAGTAATAACTGTCTTGTGATTTTAATGTGTAATTAAATTGTAATTCTTTGTGTAACTGACTTGATACTCATAGTATGTACGTATTATATATATGTGTGTATATATATAAATATATATATATATATATATATATATATATATATATATATATATATATATATATATATATATATATATATATATATGGTCTCCCTCTTCTCCTCGTTCCCTCCACCTTGTGTGATCGGGGCCTGAACATGCAGGAGGGTGAAAGGAGGGCAAGGAATAGAGTGAATTGGAGCGATGTGGTATACCGGGGTTGACGTGCTGTCAGTGGATTGAATCAAGGCATGTGAAGCGTCTGGGGTAAACCATGGAAAGCTGTGTAGGTATGTATATTTGCGTGTGTGGACGTATGTATATACATGTGTATGGGGGTGGGTTGGGCCATTTCTTTCGTCTGTTTCCTTGCGCTACCTCGCAAACGCGGGAGACAGCGACAAAGCAAAAAAAAAAAAAAAAAATATATATATATATATATATATATATATATATATATATATATATATATATATATATATTTTTTTTTTTTTTTTTTTTGCGTCAGGCGTGTGTGATGTCTCCATGGTTGTTTAATTTGTTTATGGATGGGGTTGTTAGGGAGGTAAATGCAAGAGTTTTGGAAAGAGGGGCAAGTATGAAGTCTGTTGGGGATGAGAGAGCTTGGGAAGTGAGTCAGTTGTTGTTCGCTGATGATACAGCGCTGGTGGCTGACTCATGTGAGAAACTGCAGAAGCTGGTGACTGAGTTTGGTAAAGTGTGTGAAAGAAGAAAGTTAAGAGTAAATGTGAATAAGAGCAAGGTTATTAGGTACAGTAAGGTTGAGGGTCAAGTCAATTGGGAGGTGAGTTTGAATGGAGAAAAACTGGAGGAGGTGAAGTGTTTTACAATATATATATATATATATATATATATATATATATATATATATATATATATATATATATATATATATATATATTACCATTCCATCCTTCCATCTCCAACCTTGTGTCTCGCTTCTCCTCGTTCCCTCCACCTCTGACACATATATCCTCTTTGTCAGCATTTCCTCACTCATTCTCTCCCTATATCCAAACCATTTCAACACACCCTCTTCAACTTTCTCAACCACACTCTCTCTATATCACCACTCATCTCCCTTATTCTTTCATTGCTTACTCCATCAGGCCACCTCACACCACATGATGTTCTCATACATTCCATTTTCAACACATTCACCTTCCTCTGCACATTATCATATACAGTGCATGCCTCGCATCCGTATAGTACCGTTAGGACATCTCTGCCTTCAAACATACCCATTTTTATCCTCTCAGATAACAATCTCTCCTTCCACCACATTCTTCAGTGCTCCTAGAATCTTCGCCCCCTCACCCACCCTATGACTCACGTCCACTTTCACGTTTCCATTCGCTGCCATGCCCACTCCCAGGTATGTAAAACACTGTCCCTTTTCCGGTAATTTTCCATTCAGATCCACACTATCCTATGCCACAACCCTGCTAAATCTAATGACCTTGCTTTTATTCACATTTACTCTCAACTTCCTCCTTCCATACAGTCTTCCAATCTCAGTCATCAACTTCTGCAGTTTCTCACTCCAGTCTTCCACTGGTGCAGTGTCATCAGCAAACAACAGTTGACTAACACCCCAGGCCCTTTCATCCCCCCACGGACTGCATACTCGCCCCTCTCTCCAAGACTTTCCCATTTCCCTTTCACAAGGCATCACTATTATCCCTATAAGATGTATTTAGTTCAGTGTTTCTCCGTAGTTTAACTTGAGTTGAAATTCATTTTTATGTCCTTAGTTGAACGCTCTTGAGTTGTTTAACGAGTTCAAATAAATGTTCATGTCCTTAGTTCAACATTTTTCAGGCTTAACGAGTTCAAATGAATATTCATGTACTTAGTTCAATGTTTCTCAGTTGTTTAACGAATTCAAATTCATTTTTATGTCCTTAGTTCAACGTTTTTCAGTTGTTTAATGAGTTCGAGTATATATGCTCATGTCCTCAGTTCAACTTTTTTCAGTAGCTTAACGAGTTCCAGTGAATTTCCATGTCCTTAAGAGTTTAACGCTTTACAGTAGTTTAACTAGTCGAGACTCATTTTCACGTGGTTTTTCACAAGTTCATCTTCTTTGCACGAGTGGGCCCGGGTTCAGTATCAGGTCTTACAGGGTAGGTAGGTAGAGAGGGTCAGTGAATTACCTTTCCAGGTGAGTGTCCACGCCAGATCTAGGAGAGGTCAACGAGGTCTAACGAGTCGTACGTAGCGATGGAAGAGCCTCGGACAGATCCGGGTTTTAGAAGATCTAGGTGTTCATAAGGTTCAGCTTCGTCTTTGAAACGGCTTACATTGGCTTCGAAAGACGCACGAATTGGGCAGTTGGGTGTTTAAGACTGAAATTTGAGGAGGCATCTGACATTGGGTGAAAAAAAGGCTTAAAATGGGGAAAAAAAGATGGAATTGGACAAGAAGGTCTCTTAGATTGGATAATAAGGCTTGAATTAAGGATAAAAGAGCCTAGATTTAAGGAAGTAAAACGACAATAATTGGGTAAATGTTCAATATTTTTTTTTGGTGGTGGGGGGGGAATAAGTTCCACATGAGAGAAAACTGCCTAACAACCCTAATTGTTTGTTAGCAACCCTGATTGCTTGTCCTGTTTCAGGTTGGCGGCGGTGTGTGTGTGTGTGTGTGTGTGTGTGTGTGTGTGTGTGTGTGTGTGTGTGTGTGTGTAAGATGAAACCTCAAACCATCGTTGAGGGAACCTGGTATTATTACCCCCCCCCCCCCCTCGTGTTCTCAGCTCCTGTGTTTGTTTGTTTGTTTTTCTTTCTGATCAGATCTAGTTAATGGGCACAATCCAGCATTCTCAGATCTCGCCCTCTGTGTTCAAGGTGTACATCTGGATTGGTCTACATAGCTTTGGAATGACCTCATATTGGCTTGTTATGTGATACCGCTGGTTTATCTTCCTGTTTTGTGACGGTTTGATGGATTCAGTAGATTTCTACGTTTCGTTCTCTTGCCTCCGGTGTAGAAGTCCTTTCGAAATGTGCGTGAGGAAAACGATATACCTTGAAATTTAGATGAGTCCCCCCAACCCCCCACCCTTCCAGTGCTCTTCCCTGAAGAAAACGGGAAAATGAAATAGGGGGGGTTTGGAATAAAACAGTGCGAGAGAGATGGCCAATTAAGACGTGAAAGACCTTTAAATGTTACTAACGGTAAAAAAAAGAAAAAAAAAACCATTAGAAGGTCTGGTTAAATATGTACAGGAACAATCTTGATTTTTTATTGGTCCGAAAGACGATGATGAAGAGACATTGATTTTGATTTTTGATACATTCATTTCGTGTGGATGTATATCATGATTTGTCTTTCACTTGATTACCATTTCCCGCGTTGGCGAGGTAGCGCCAGAACAGACGAAGAAAGTTCACATCCGCTCTCGTCCAATCTCCTCGTCGTGTATAATGCATCGTAACCACAGCTCCCTGTCTATGTATCCAGGCCCCACACACCTTTCCATGATTTACCCCAGACGCATGCCCTGGCTCTTGTGTGTGTGTGTTTATATATATATATATATATATATATATATATATATATATATATATATATATATATATATATATATATATATATATATACTTCCTGGTGCAGGAAGTAATTAGGAAGAGACTCTCTCTCTCTCTCTCTCTCTCTCTCTCTCTCTCTCTCTCTCTCTCTCTCTCTCTCTCTCTCTCTCTCTCTCTATCTTTCTCTAAATTCGTATTACATCATCATCATCATCCGTCAGTAATTTTTTCTTTTATGAATAGCATTTTTAGGCTGCGCGGGACAGTCATTAAATGAAGGAATGGCAGTTAATTTGGTTACCCCACCACTTCCATCCCACTCATTACCAGTCATTGTTGGTGAAAGTTATTTATCCTGTGTAAGTGTGTGTGTGTGAGAGGAGGGGGAAGGAAGGGGGGAGTGGAAGCGGTGTGTATTACACATGTGGTGGCACCCACTGTGATATCAACCACTGTGGGGGAACCAGGTGAGGGAAGATTGACACGAAAGTACGAGTCAAAAATTAATTAGATCTCAAATTGGTTGTAACAAAAAAGAAATTTTTTTTTGCTATTTGAGGGTTAGGTTGCATCATGAAACATGATATACTTGTGTGTGTGTGTCTGTGTGTGTGCCTGTGTGCGTGTGTGTGTGTTTGTTTGTGTCTGTGTGTGTGTGTGTGTGTGTGTGTGTGTGTGTGTTTGTTTGTGTGTGTTTGTTTGTGTGTGTGTGTGTGTGTGTGTGTGTGTGTGTGTGTGTGTGTGTGTGTGTGTGTGTTTGTTTTTTTTTTTTTTTTTTTTGTGTGTGTGTGTGTGTGTGTGTGTGTGTGTGTGTGTGTGTGTGTGTGTGTGTATGTTAAAACACTTCGCCTGACTAACTTAGGTTCAGTGTGTAAGGTAGGTTTAACTTAAGGTAACCAGCTGATCGGGAGGTTTAGGTTTATCCGAGGTTTAGCCTGAGGTAAAGGTTTACCGTGGGATTAAGGTTTAGCCTGGAAGGTGGTTTTAAACGGGATCTTTATGGGATTTATATGGTATTTGTATGGGATTTATATGGTATTTGTATGGGATTTAGGTCTACTTTTCAAGCTGGGGTTAATATGGAATGCTGGGTTTACTGTGGCTATACAGGTTTAATCTAGTGCGTGAGTTGGTGTATGTTCATGTAATTACTACCACCCTAACCCCAGCATCATTCATCATGTAAACAAGAGCTTAATAAATCAGTACGTATGTCTGTTTGTCTGTGTATCTATGTACATCTGTCTCTCTCTGTCTTTGTGTTTGTTTGCATTTGTGTGTGTGTGTGTGTGTGTGTGTGTGGGTGTGTGTGTGTGTGTGTCTGTACATCTGTCTCTCTGTCTGTACATCTATCTGTCTGTAGATCTGTTTGTCTTGCTTTTTTCTGTCAGCATGTGTCTGTCTGCCTTTCTTTGTCTTTGAATCTGTCTGTCTGTCTTTCTCTGTCTGTACACATGCCCGACTCCCTTTCTGTCTGGATATCTTTATGTCTGTCTTTCTGTCTGTACATCTGTAAGTCTGTCTTTCTGTCTTTCTGTGCATTTATCGACTTGTCTTTCTGTCCATGCATCTTTTTTTCTGTGTTTCTGTCTGTACATGTCTCTCTGTCTCTATTTTTATCGGTTCGTTTTTCTGTTTTAATCCGTCTACATCTTTCTGTATGTAAATATGTCTCTATGTCTCTCTGTATGTAAGTCGGTCTGTCTATTTTTCTGTCGTGCGTCTACGTCTGTCTTTCATTTTAATGCATCTATCGACCCAGTCTTTCAGTCTGTCTGTCTGTCTGTTTTTCTGTCTGTTCGTCTCTCTGTCTGTCTTCCTTTTTTTATGCATCTATCGACCTAGTCTTTCCTTCTGTGTCTCTGTTTTTCTGTCTGTACATCTATCTGTCTTTCTCCCTTTTTTATGCATCTATCGACCTGGTCTTTCCGTCCGTCCGTCCGTCCGTCTGTCTGTCTGTCCGACATCATGGAGTGAACTAGAGCCATTGTTAAGTCAGGAGACTTTTTAAACCATTCAGGAAATGACGTGTGTGTGTGTGTGTGTGTGTGTGTGTGTGTGTGTGTGTGTGTGTGTGGGAAGGGGATGAAGGTTGTGTTGCGTGGGCATGACCAGAATTGCCTCCGTTGTTTTCCTAATATCATATAATAGGTCACTTATCTTCCTTGATTTTTTTTATATGATTACTCGAATGTCTTAATTGTCGTTTTTATCTTGTCTCTAATTACAAGCCTTTTTAGTTCTTGTCTCTATTCTCTCTCTCTCTCTCTCTCTCTCTCTCTCTCTCTCTCTCTCTCTCTCTCTCTCTCTCTCTCTCTCTCTCTCTCTCTCTCTATATATATATATATATATATATATATATATATATATAAATTAGTATTATTGAAAATATGATAACAATTATAATAGTTATTATTATTATTATTATTATTATTATTATTATTATTATTATTATTATTATTATTATTAATATTATTATCATTACGTCCTCCAGTATACTGTCTATCCAAAGGAATCATTAATTAGTGTGTTCTCCTTCACACTGGGTAATTATGTAGACCCACCTCGTGTGTGTGTGGGGTAATTACACACAGACACAGAAATAATTAAGTGATACTTGGCCACAGACGTCTCATGATCGCCGAAACAATTACTGTACCTCTCTCTCTCTCTCTCTCTCTCTCTCTCTCTCTCTCTCTCTCTCTCTCTCTCTCTCTCTCTCTCTCTCTCTCTCTCCCCACCTGTTCCTGTTCACGTTCCCCTCCGGAACGGAACGTTCCGTCATTCCTGTATCAACCCCTCATCCCCCTCTATTTCATTCCCACATTGGTAACCTCAGGAAGCACAAAGCTGTGTACCTTAACCACACAAAACACGCCTTGAGAGGATCCACCTGTGAAAAAAAAAGAGATATATTACACTTATGAGTGCTTAGGACGAGAGTGTGCTGAAAGACAGGGGTAGCGCGTGGCGCTCACCGCCGCGAGATCGTAGGAGTTACGAAGAGGGAAGACCCCAGGTGAATTACGTGCTTGCAGGTGTTGTATGTGTGTGTGTGTGTGTGTGTGTGTGTGTGTGTGTGTGGTGTGTGTGTGTGTGTGTGTGGGTGGGTGAGGGAGAAGGAGAGGTGCGTGTGTTCGTGGCCTCCTGGTTTAGCCAACAGCCTAAGCGATCCTATGGACATACTCCAGTGATAACGACATGAGGGTATAACGAAGTAGATAATAGCGAAGACCCTCGAATGGACCTACTCCAGTTATAACGACGTGAAGGTAATAACGAAACACATACAACGAAGCCCTCAGGTTGGACCTGCTCCAGTGATAACGACGTGAGGGTATAACGAATCAGGTATAACGAAGCCCTCAGGTTGGACCTACTCCAGATCCAACGAAACGATAAACGAAGGAAGACAAGTAGATTACTTTCTTAAGGAGGTGGGTGGGGGGGGGGGTGACGGCGGGGGTGTTGGGGGGGGAGGCCGGCGCCGCCTTGTATCTGGGAACTAAAGTGGTTACGAGGCAATCATAGGAGAGCTCTATTGCCTTATGTCTGAGGTTAATTGGGGCAATTAAGGAGCGCTCTGCTGCCTTATGTCTAGGGCTAATTAAGGGCCGTGGAAATCAGGGGGGAGGGGGGTGCTGGGGGGGTAAGGTCAGGGGGAGGGGCTATATGGCAAGCCAGCCCTCATCAGGCTAATTCTGCTCAATGAGGTTAATTTGGGCCAACCCCAACCTCCCGCCCGGCCCGGGTTAATGGCCGGTATGAACCGGTGTTTTGAGATGACGTCGTCGCTGTAATGGGCATATGAGTGTGTCCGAGTGTGGCGTTGTTTGTGTTGAACATAGAGGAGCGAGGAAGGAGGGGTGAGGGAGGAGGGGTGAGGAGCGAGGGAGGAGGGGTGAGGGATGAGGGAGGAGGGGTGAGGAGCGAGGGAGGAGGGGTGAGGAGCGAGGGAGGAGGGATGAGGAGCGAAGGAGGAGGGGTGAGGGTTGAGGGAGGAGCGAGGGAGGAGGGGTGAGGAGCGAGGGAGGAGGGGTGAGGAGCGAGGGAGGAGGGATGAGGAGCGAAGGAGGAGGGGTGAGGGTTGAGGGAGGAGGGGTGAGGAGCGAGGGAGGAGGGGTGAGGAGCGAGGGAGGAGGGATGAGGAGCGAGGGAGGAGGGGTGGGAGATGAGGGAGGAGGGGTGAGGAGCGAGGGAGGAGGGGTGAGGAGCGAGGGAGGAGGGGTGAGGGATGAAGGAGGAGGGGTGAGGAAGTCTTGACTTTAAAAAGGTCCTCCTCTCACCAAACCCCCTTCTTTCCTTCCTTCCTTCCTTCCTTCCTTCCTTCCTTCCTTCCTTCCTTCCTTCCTTCCTTCCTTCTTTCTTTCCTTCCTTCCTTCCTTCCTTCTTTCCTTCCTTCCTTCCTTCTTTCCTTCCTTCCTTTCTTCTTTCCTTCCTTCCTTCCTTCCTTCCTCACATCCATCTCCCCTTGCCTCACAGATGGGGGGAAGGGAGCCTGTAGGGGGTGATATGCGTGTGTAGGGGGTGGTTAGACGAGGGGGTATTTGGCGGTTGCTGGGGTTGGTTTAGTTTGGGGGTGG
>NC_092232.1:9648814-9686314 GCF_036320965.1 Panulirus ornatus
CTCCGATGCCGGGACGGGTCAGCAACACAGACACACACGAACAGAACACACTCGCTTCTCGCGATGTAAAGAGAGAGAAAGGGTGGGGTGAGGTGGGGGTGAAGTTGTAAACAAACCCCTTCAAGAAATGCCACAACACGTTTGTTGTTGTTGTTGATAACAACCTAACCTGAAATTCGAAAGGTTGTGTATCCAGTTATTTTTTTTTCTTTTTTTTTCTTTTTTGCATCGCGTCTGTAAATCCTTCCCCATGTTCGCTTATGTAATGAATCTATTTTGTAACACGTTATGTAATGAGTGTCAGGCCACTGGGGGAGGGGGATGGGGGTAGGGGGGAGGTCTGTGTGACAAAGACCCTTTTTGTGACCTCCAATACAATCCACCTTTGCGCTACCGCTCACACGGTGAGCATGGGACCCCCCACGGTAAATGTACCGGTGATGCCGGCTTAAAGTGATGAGGACAGCAACACAAACATGGAACACACTCGGTTCTCTAGGAAGATCGACAGCAACACAAACATGGAACACACTCGGTTCTCTAGGAAGATCAACAGCGACACAAACATGGAACACACTCGGTTCTCTAGGAAGATCGACAGCAACACAAACATGCAACACACTCGGTTCTCTAGGTAGATCGACAGCGACACAAACATGGAACACACTTGGTTCTCTAGGAAGATCTACAGCAACACAAACATGGAACACACTCGGTTCTCTAGGAAGATCTACAGCAACACAAACATGGAACACACTCGGTTCTCTAGGAAGATCGACAGCAACACAAACATGGAACACACTCGGTTCTCTTGGAAGGTCGTTTACACACGAGTGTAAAACAGTCGCTCCGTAACACACACACACACACACACACACACACACACACACACACACACACCTAGTATACCACGGGTATGCAAATAGGGCGTAAGAAACACCTCTCCAACGGCCCACTCACACCTGCCTACAGACCTGCACCATACACCTGTCCTGTCCACTCCTACACCTGCCTTCTGTCTCCCGACCGCGCCCTCCCCTGTCCAAAGTCCTCTTTCCGACGGTATAACTGCACCATAAAAATGTCACCAAGAGAAATGGCTCTCTCTCTCTCTCTCTCTCTCTCTCTCTCTCTCTCTCTCTCTCTCTCTCTCTCTCTCTCTCTCTCTCTCTCTCTCTCTCTCTCTCTCTCTCTCTCTCTCTCTCTAACACATACCATCCCGTTACTACCCTCCCTCCACTCTTTCTATCTCTTAAAACCATCCCTTCCTCCATCTCTCTCTCTCTCTCTCTCTCTCTCTCTCTCTCTCTCTCTCTCTCTCTCTCTCTCTCTCTCTCTCTCTCTCTCTCATCTAACACATACCATCCCATTACTACCCTCCCTCCACTCTTTCTATCTCTTAAAACCATCCCTTCCTCCATCTCTCTCTCTCTCTCTCTCTCTCTCCCCCCCCCTTCTTTCCCCCCCCTCTCACTCCTCCCTACTCCATTTACAACCTCCTCCTCCTCCTCCTCCTCCTCCTCCTCCTTACCTCCTTTTCCTCCCTCCTCCTTCTTCTTCCTCCTCCTCCTCCTCCTCCTCCTCCTCCTCCTCCTGCAACGAGGTGTGAGGTCACCCTGAGACCAGACTTATGAGGCAGTTGAGTTTAGCATAATGTAGAAGACAATGCTCTGCCCCGGTCCTCATCGCCACCCGAATGGCAACCACATAAAATGCCCCCCCACACCTAGCGAGGTACCCCCTCACCACACACACACACACACACACACACACACACACACACACACACACACACACACCATCTCAACTCTCCCTTTAGTGGTACTGGGGGAAGTGGAAGGGGGGGTTAGTGGTTCAGGGGAAGGGAGATGAAGTGGTTAAGGGGGGAAAAAAGGGCTCCCCCCAACCCTCTTCCCTCAACACACACACACACACACACACACACACACACACACACACACACACACACACACACACACACACACACGCCATCTCAACTCTCCCTTTAGTGGTACTGGGGGAAGGGGTGGTTAGTGGTTCAGGGGAGGGAGGTGAAGTGGTTAAGGATGGGGGAGGAGGGCCATTTTTTTTTCTAGGTTCGTCTCAAACTCCGTTCGTGTGACTCACAGGTTCGTTTTGGTTTCTCGGTTCGAAGCTCAGTTTCATGGGTTCGTTTGTCGGTTCGTTGGGATGGTTCGAACCGGTGGTTGTGAGTCGGATCGTTGGATTCATTTGGTTTGGTTTTGATACATGGTTATGGTTTTGATACATGGTTATATGGTTTTGATACATGGTTATATGGTTTTGATACATGGTTATATGGTCTTGATACATTTCTATGGTTTTGATACATGGTGGTATGGTTTTGATACATGCTTATGGTTTTGATACGTGGTTATGGTTTTGATACATGGTTACGGTTTTGATGCATGGTTATGGTTTTGATACATGGTTATATATGTAAGATAAGTTGGTTGGTATGAGGTCATGTAAATATGTAAAACAGGTTGGTTGGTATGGGGTCATGTAAATATGTAAAACAGGTTGGTTGGTATGGGGTCATGTAAATATGTAAAACAGGTTGGTTGGTATGGGGTCATGTAAATATGTAAAACAGGTTGGTTGGTATGGGGTCATGTTAATATGTAAAACAGGTTGGTTTGGTATGGGGTCATGTAAATATGTAAAACAGGTTGGTTGGTATGGGGTCATGTAAATATGTAAAACGTTGGTTGGTATGGGGTCATGTAAATATGTAAAACAGGTTGGGTCGTGGGTGTCATAAAGGCGTATCGTGCACCAGCGTTCGGTAAAAGTCTCTGGTGTCACTAGAAACATCATTTGGAACCCCTTCTTCAGGTGCTGAAGACGACTGTAAGACCAGGTATTTACCCCAACACGCACGTGGCCCATGCAAATGATATGCAAATCAGCTTAGAATACTATACTGTATTACGGTACATTATATCATCGCGTTATATGTATATATTACATTATTGTTTTATACTGTATAATGTAGTGTATCATCATGCAGTAGTGTTATGAGGTATAGTGTTGGTATTAGACTGAATTACATTGGATTGCATTATCATATTAGTCTTTGACATAAGAATAAGGAACGTTTTGGAACATTAAGATTTCACATGAGAGTTGGTGTAATGGAAATAGGCGTAGAAGATATCAGATGAACGAAGAGACCTCAAAAAATAAATAGTATATTAAGGAGAGTCCCATAGAAACGCAACATCACACGGGAAATATTTCAAATAGTTGCGCACGACTCTTAAAAGAAATCGTGTAATGTGTTGTTCAAGGAAATGATGAATCAACTCAGAAGTCGGACGAGGTTGTAGCTATACGAGGGGGGGAAAAAAAGTTTATTCTAGACAACCAGAATACATAGAAGTACTAGAAATATAGAAATCGGGAGACGGGGGCTATATTTTTTTTCTTTATTTTTGAGATTATTAAGTTTTTGTTATATATTAGGTCACCATGCACCAGCCTCCGTGCGTGAGTTCGTTGTGTGGTTACGTTATGGTAGGTGTTGGGACGTAGGGACTGGTGGGTAGGGGAGGTTGGAGTGAGGAGGGTTGGGAGGGGAAGGGAGGAAGAGGAGGGGGGTGAGAGGGGAGAGGAGGGGAAAATCTAATACTCTCACCCTGTCAACGTTTGAGAGGAACAATATCCCGTTCTCTCACCGTGGGAGAGCTACACTCATTTACTCTCACTATGGGAGAGCTGCGCTCATTCTCTCCTCCCCTCTAGGGAAGGTGTGCTCATACTCTCACCGTGGGAGAGCCATGCTCATTCATTCACCTTCACTGAGGAAGAGCTAGGGTGGTTCACTCTCACTGTAGGGGAGTTGGACTCATTCACTCTCACGGTGGGAGAGTTGCATCATTGAGTCTCACTGTGGGAGAGGTGCACTCACCCAGATCAGTAGGTTGTAGAAGTGTGTGTATATGTGTGTGTGTATGCGTGTGTGTGTGTGTGTGTGTGTGTGTGTGTGTGTTTTAGGTGAAGGATAAATGGGGGAAATGAGAGAGAGAGAGAGAGAGAGAGAGAGAGAGAGAGAGAGAGAGAGAGATTTACAGAAGGCAGGGCCAGCGCGTAGCTCTCACCGCACGCATTTTGCTTGATTTCCAATGTATGTCCTCCGGCGCGTTCATAATTGTATCAAGAGCTGGGCTTCATCTGGGACTGATTTCAACCATAGGTCAAGTTTTCTTTTAAATGTTTCTTTCAGTTGTACCATCCACGTGTCTTATTTCGAGTGGCAGTCCATCAAGTTTGTCTTTCAGTACTCTTTTTTTTTTTTTTCATGCTCTCGTCCGTCTTCCCTCTGCCACATGTTGTAGGAACGTATACAGATTTCATAATAAACTCCGTTTCCTTCTCTTTCGAGAGGCTTCTAGTGCCTAGTATATCGTCCTTCATCTCCCCCTCAGTTTATTACCATGTGTAGGCTATCATCTCTCTCTCTCTCTCTCTCTCTCTCTCTCTCTCTCTCTCTCTCTCTCTCTCTCTCTCTCTCTCTCTCTCTCTCTCTCTCTCTCTGTTCTTTCCTCCTGGGCTGTTAAGTCTGATTTCTTTTCTGTCTCTCATGGTGGTTCCAAGTCCTCTTTATCCATGGCGTGATTGTGAAATCCCTCTCTTAACTTGTGTGCTTCCATTTGTCTGGTTTGGTGACCATACAACACAGCAGCAGTTTGCTTATTCTTCTTATGTATTTTTTTTTTTTTTGTCTCTTCTTGTGAGAGTTCTTAGTATCATACCGCTCAATATTTGCCTCGTTAGTGCTGTCATCTCATAATGATGTTTAAAGCTTAATTAGTCATGTACGATGACTACTAGATCCTTAACGTGCCTTTCACTTTCAGTCACCTTCCCCTTTGTTGACATCTGTTTCACTTTCAGTCACTTTCCCCCTGTGGGCCCTTTGTTCTGCGTCATCAGTGGTTTTATCAACTGTCCCATGTCTCGTCAGACTCCTTCATGTTCGCCTCTGCTCGTTTCTTCTTCGTCACTAAAGTCATTTTTTCCGTATCTTTTTTTGTTTTTGTGGATCCGTATCAGCTCGTGTCATTTTCCCTTCCTACGGATGTCGTCAGCAAACCACTTCCCTGTCTGTATCTTGATATCATCAGTATATGGACCAGTGAGGTTAATACCGTTAGTACCGTTAATACTGTTAGTACCGTTAATACCGTTAGTAACGTTATTACCGTTAGTACCGTTAATACCGTTAGTACCGTTATTACCGTTAGTACCGTTAATACCGTTAATAACGTTAATACCGTTAGTACCGTTAATAACGTTAATACCGTTAGTACCGTTAATACCGTTAGTACCGTTAATAACGTTAATACCGTTAGTACCGTTAATACCGTTAACACCGTTTGAAACTGTTTATTGTGGCCCCCCCAAACCCCCCACCCCATAGGACGTCTTCATCATCGGACATGGCTCCCCTTACTGGTGTTACCTTGAATTCTCCCCGTTGAGAGTGAAGCGCTCTGACCCAGCCAGGCTGTTATTTTCCTAGAGAGAGAGAGAGAGAGAGAGAGAGAGAGAGAGAGAGAGAGAGAGAGAGAGAGAGAGAGAGAGAGATGTAATGATAGGAGCGACATCTGGCCAATAGCCAGCCATACCCCCCTCGCGCGCCTCCACCCCCACCTCTCTCTCTCTCTCTCTCTCTCTCTCTCTCTCTCTCTCTCTCTCTCTCTCTCTCTCTCTCTCTCTCTCTCTCTCTCTCTCCCCTCCTTCCTCTCCCCACTGGCTGCCTGGGTGCTACAAGGGTCCCAGGTCCAGGTCCAAGTCCAGGATCAATCCATGTCTAGTCTCCAGGTCCAGCCCAGGTCCACGTCCAGGATCAATCCAGGTCCAGTCCAGGACCAAGTCCAGGTCCAGTCCAAGATCAGTCCAGGTCTAGGTCCAGGATCATTCCAGGTCCAGGGCCATCCCATGTCCGGTCCAGGTCTGGTCCAGGTCCAGTCTACAGACGCCAAGGCTTTTATGAATCTTTTGTGTTGGGAGAGAGGGTGGGAGAGGCGTGAGTGAGAGGGGGGGGGGTGGTCTGTGAGAGTGGTCTGTGAAAGGGGTCTTTGAGAGGGAGGTGGGTGAGAAGGGTCTGTAGGACGGGTCTGTGAAAATGGGTCTCCGAAAGCGGACTTGTGAGAGAGAGAGAGAGAGAGAGAGAGAGAGAGAGAGAGAGAGAGAGAGAGAGAGAGAGAGAGGAGGGTGGGGAGGGGGTGAACAAGCAGTGTCCGAAGAAAATAAGATGGAGAGAGAGAGAGAGAGAGAGAGAGCCGCAGGCGAGGAGAATGAATAGATGAAGTGGAAATGAAAAGAGAAGGCTATGATAGCTGGTACGAGAGAGTCAAACTGCTGATGAGGCGACAAAGGAATTGTTATACTAAGGGTAATTAGGAAGAGGAAGAGGAGGAGGAACAATAAGGAAGGAAAGGAGAGGGGTAGTAAATGAAGGAATAGATGAATGGAGGATGGAAGAGGAAGGAAGGAAGGAAGGAAAGAGGAGAGGAAGTTAAGATTTAGGTAAAGAAGGAAAGGAAGGAAGGAAGGAAGGAAACATGTAAAAAAGGAAACGTGGAATGAAGGAAGGAAGGAAGGAAAGATTCAAGGAAGGAAGGAAGGATACAAGAAAGGACACAAGGAAGGAAGGAAGGAAGGAAGGAAGGAAGGACACAAGGCAGGAAGGAAGGAAGGAAGGACACAAGGCAGGAAGGAAGGAAGAAAAGAATGAAGGACACAAGGCAGGAAGGAAGGAAGGAAGGACACAAGGCAGGAAGGAAGGAAGAAAAGAATGAAGGACACAAGGCAGGAAGGAAGGAAGGAAGGACACAAGGCAGGAAGGAAGGAAGAAAAGAATGAAGGACACAAGGCAGGAAGGAAGGAAGGAAGAACACAAGGCAGGAAGGAAGGAAGAAAAGAATGAAGGACACAAGGCAGGAAGGAAGGAAGGAAGGACACAAGGCAGGAAGGAAGGAAGGACACAAGGCAGGAAGGAAGGAAGGAAAGAATGAAGGACACAAGGCAGGAAGGAAGGAAGGAAGGACACAAGGCAGGAAGGAAGGAAGAAAAGAATGAAGGACACAAGGCAGGAAGGAAGGAAGGAAGGACACAAGGCAGAAAGGAAGAAAAGAATGAAGGACACAAGGCAGGAAGGAAGGAAGGACACAAGGCAGGAAGGAAGGAAGAAAAGAATGAAGGACACAAGGCAGGAAGGAAGGAAGGAAGGACACAAGGCAGGAAGGAAGGAAGAAAAGAATGAAGGACACAAGGCAGGAAGGAAGGAAGGAAGGACACAAGGCAGGAAGGAAGGAAGAAAAGAATGAAGGACGCAAGGCAGGAAGGAAGGAAGGAAGGAAGGACACAAGGCAGGAAGAAAAGAATGAAGGACACAAGGCAGGAAGGAAGGACACAAGGCAGGAAGGAAGGAAGGAAGGAAGATAATTATGGATCAGGCTGAAATCACAGGACTCTCGCGACGCTATCTGGTACGAGATGGATGTGGAGGGAGGGAGAGAGAGAGAGAGAGAGAGAGAGAGAGAGAGAGAGAGAGAGTCCACGCACTTACATAGCTCCGGACTCTCCCGGGCACCGTGACACCCACTCTCGTCCACACACTCCCATACTCTCTCCTCCTCCTCCTCCTCCTCCTCCTCCTCCTCCTCCTCCTCCTCCTCCTCCTCCT
Organism: Panulirus ornatus; assembly: GCF_036320965.1. NCBI lineage: Eukaryota > Metazoa > Arthropoda > Malacostraca > Decapoda > Palinuridae > Panulirus > Panulirus ornatus. The sequence continues at coordinate 9,656,532 of NC_092232.1, forward strand.
CTCACTCTGACTCTCCCTTGTCATCCTTCTCCTCATCCTCTCTCTCTCTCTCACACACACACACACACACACACACACACACACACACACACACACACACACACACACAGCCCTCCTGCGGGCGCCCACCAGCCCACCCTCTCGTGGTGGGTCAGTAAGTCTTCCCCAGCCACACGCTTCCCACAGTCACTTGCAGCCGTTCCTCACGTGCCACCAGCCACCCTGGCCAGTTCAGGGTGCCCCTGAGCACGACGGGTTGTTGTACGACACTTGAACACGACGGTACGACCCTTATGTACGACGGTGCGACGCGTGAACACGACTGTACGACCATTGAGTGTTTTGGTACGACATTTGAGCAAGAGAGTACGACCTTTTTAGTGTGATGGTACGACCTTTTGAGCACAACAGCACGACCCTTGAGTACGACAGCACGACCCTTGAACACGACTGTACGACCCTTGAGTGTGATGGTACGACCTTTGAGCACGACAGGACGACCCCCTGAGCACGACAGGACGACCCTTGAGCACGTCGGCGGTACGACCCTTAGGCATGACGCCACGACCCTTGAGAAAGATAGGAAAGTCAAGTAAGCAAGTGAGACGAGTCGAGCAAGACAAAGAGAAGCACACTCAAACAAGAAAATCTTGCCACGCACGCAAGATAAGCAACCAGATAAGCAAGAAAAAAAAATTCACCACTGCTAGACACACAAGGGTCACATAAGCAAGCAACGTCACGCAAGCAAGATAAACAAGGCGGCGAGCAAGATAAGCAGTCACGTAAGCAAGACGAAACCAAAAGCATCACCACTGCCAGACACACGCGCAAGACCCACATAAGCAAAACAAGCAAGCAACGTCGCGTAAGCAAGATAAACAAGGCGGCAAGTAGGAGGGGAGGGAGCGAAGGTGGTGAGAGGGAGAGGAGGAGGTGGAGGTGAGGAGGGGGTTGGTGGTGGAGGATATCGGAAGGGAGGGTGGTTGTGGGGTGGGGAAGGAGGAGGAGGAGCGAGGGGCATGAGATAAGAGTCGCCAACATGGCGAGCGTCCGGACTGGCCCGTCTCCTCCTCCTCCTCCTCCTCCTCCTCCTCCTCCTCCTCCTCCTCCTCCCACCACCTTGACGGGGGTGAGGGGGTGGGTGGTATTTTTCCGCTAGACCGGAGAAGGCATTGCCATCTGTCTGGGGCTGCTGAGAGAGAGAGAGAGAGAGAGAGAGAGAGAGAGAGAGAGAGAGAGAGAGAGAGAGAGAGAATCTGCCGACTTACGAGTACGTACCTATGACGAATTTTTGCCCTGAAGGCAGGATTGGCGCGTAGCGCTCACCACAGAGAGAGAGAGAGAGAGAGAGAGAGAGAGAGAGAGAGAGAGAGAGAGAGGAGTGGTAGAGGTAGCTCTGGAGGAGAGAGAGAGAGAGGGGTGGTGAAAGGAGGAAGGAATAAAGACAGACGAATGAAGGGAATGATGAAAGAAATGATGAAAAAAGGAAGGAGGTTGTCAGAGGTGTAGGCCATCTGTCTCAATGCTGACTGAGGAGGGAGAGTGGGAGAGAGGCGGAGGGGAGAGCGAGAGTGAAAGGTGTGTTGGAACCGTGGGAGAGGAGGATTTCGTGCGGGAGAGTGAGAGTAAGAGTGAGTGGGAGAGGAAAAGGGAGGATGTGAGTGTCAGGGAGAGTACATATGAGAGAGAGAGAGAGAGAGAGAGAGAGAGAGAGAGAGAGAGAGAGAGAGAGAGAGAGAGAGAGAGAGAGAGGAAATGTAAACGGAAAGGAAGGAATGCAAGATTGATGGATTTGTGTTGGAAAAACAAAAGAATGGATAGATACACGAATAGACAGGTAGGTAGGTAGGTAGGTAGGTAGGTAGAGAGAGAGAGAGAGAGAGAGAGAGAGAGAGAGAGAGAGAGAGAGAGAGAGAGAGAAGAATTGAATGTCAGCCACAGAAAGAATATATATATAGATAGATAGATAGATATATATATCCCTGGGGATAGGGGAGATAGAATACTTCCCACGTATTCCCTGCGTGTCGTAGAAGGCGACTAAAAGGGGAGGGAGCGGGAGGCTGGAAATCCTCCCCTCTCTTTTTTTTTCCAAAAGAAGAAACAGTGAAGGGGGCCAGGTGAGGATATTCCCTCAAAGGCCCAGTCCTCATCCTCTGTTCTTAACGCTACCTCACTAATGCGGGAAATGGCGATTAGTATAAAAAAAAAAATATATATATATATATATAAAGTAGTCGTATATAATATAGATGATTGTGACAGTCAACATTGACCTAACAGATGCCAGAGTGTCACGCAGGCCCTCACTGCCAACACTGATAAATGTGGTCTAATAATTCCACCCCCTCCCCCTCCCTCCACCCCTCCACCTTCCCTCCCCCTCCCTCCCTCCCTCCCTCCCTCCCCCTTCCAAGGGGGGGTGTGGCCACATACACGTAACTCAGAATGCATGGGAAGGGACTGGGACAGTTTCCCTCTCCTTCTAAATTCCGTTAAAACGTTTGAGAAAGTCGACCAAGGAATGCTGTTAGGGGGTAAGTGGTGACGGGACGAGAGGACTGGAGGGTAAAGATAAGATACTGGTATTAAAAGGAAATTCATTTTTTTTTTTTTTTTTAACGGATGAATCAGAGTGATGGGTAAATGGGACGACCCAAGCCTGAGGGAGATGGGTGTGTGCCTCAAAGGTAGGTAGGAAGGGGCAGTAGTAGTAGCCCAGGGTACTCAGTGTAATGACGACAATTTGACCCACACACAGGGTGTAGCACGGGTGGCGGAGGGGGAGAGAGAGATGAGTGAGGTGTCTGTCGTATACTGTGCAGCATTGCAAGTAACACGACGGGAAGAGGCGAAGACCCAGGAAGACGAGAAAGGAAGACGAGAAGACGAGAAAGGAGATGACACAGGAAGACGACAGAGAAACCTGGATGTTATCCACACAAAAGGGAGGAGCATGGAAGAAGTAGCCTTCCTGTGAAGTTACTGAAGATAGATGTGACCTGACCTAGTTCGTCAAGGGAGGATGAACATCATTAACTTCCTCCCACACGGGGACTTACAGGGGGAGGGAATAGATGGCTCCGAGAAGAGGTCGAGAGAGGTGTTGTGCACCGTGTGAGGAAATATGAATTCAAGGAGCACATGGATTAATATGGTGGCGGTGTCCAGCCGTATTGATTAGTGGTATGATCATGAGAACTTTCGTAACGCGACTCAAAAAAAAGGAAGAATAAGACACGAACGATGATGATGTTCCACGTGAACGTACGTAGTTAAGAAGCACATTGATGTGTGTACACCCCTGTATTGGATGGTCACGCGTTACACTGATGGTGTTGACTGTGGACCGACTTCCGCAGTCCAAGATTCGAACTTAATCGCCGTGACCCGGAGCGGCCCGTGAACGCGTCACGGTCTGCGACGCTGTCTCCTCCTCCTCCTTCTCTCTCTCTCTCTCTCTCTCTCTCTCTCTCTCTCTCTCTCTCACACACACACACACACACACACACACACACACACACCACGTAGGTCCCAAAACTAGAGAAACATCTAAAAGAAAACCAGACTCATGGTTGAGGACCATCCCTGATGAATCCCGGGTGGGTCCGTGTGCAAGGGTCGGCGTCGGCGGAGAGGAACAGGGAGGGGGGAAGGGGGGTGGTTTCGTCCTCGACCTGCCATTATGATACGATCTCGTAACAGGGAGAGGACGGTGGGTACGTACGTACATACATACATACGTGCATACATACATACATACATACATACATACATACATACTTACATACATACATACATACGTGCATACATACATACATACATACATACATACATACATACATACATACATACATACATACATACATACATACATACATACACACATACTTACATACATACTTACATAAATACAGACATACATACGTACATACATACACACATACATACATACATACATACATACATACATACATACATACATGCGTACGTACGTACATATGTACATAAATACATACATACATACATACATTCATACATTCATACGTACATACTCCTCTGTCTTATACTCATAGCAGAAGTTAAAATTAAAGATTGTCCATGAGCGATGAACCCTGAAATATCGAACGCAAGTGTGGATTGAACAGAGAGAGAGAGAGAGAGAGAGAGAGAGAGAGAGAGAGAGAGAGAGAGAGAGAGAGCTGTGCATTGAGGCAAGCGGTGGTCATGCATGCATGCCTGCTTACCGAGGTTCAGGTCGATCGCTTCACAGGAACGATGAAGGAATGGCTGGATACGAGATAACCTCTGCTGAGACGTAAGATGGGCGAGAAAGTGTGACAGAAAGTAAGTATATGAAGGAAGAGAAAATGAAAGTCACGACAATAGAAAAACAAAGAAAAATAGGTGAAAAAAGGAAAAGAAAGAAAAACGTTCAGGGAAATACGAAGAAATAAGGAATAAGAAAAAGGAAAAAAATAAAGGAAAGGAGAACAAAAAAGACATCAGGAAGTGATAACGAAAGAAAAAAGAAGATAATGGAAAAAGGAAGATGGAAAAAGAACACTATTGAATAAGAAAGTATGAAATGAAGAAAGAGGGAAAGAAATTCATATCTCCCCAGGTTTAAAACTGTACATTTGGTCTGGTTAAAAAAAAAATTACTGAACATTTTCTCGTCGTTCTGGAATCAGCGAGTTGTCCCACCTGGAGGACAGAGCATTGCGGCGCTACCGTCACTAAGCCGCAGCCCAGCCAGTAACACCATCTATGGTCAGGCGGAACACGGCGCTGGCTCGAAGAGTCGTATCAGCGTCGACGGGCGCGCGAGAGCGAGGAGGCGGAGGGAACAGGAACGGATGCACTGGGAGATGTCCAGTAGCCTCAGGAGCATCACCTACGATGCAGGTGTTGGCGAGGAGGCTTTCACGACGACGTGTCGCCCAGTGGGCTTCACCTGCCGCAGGGAAGGGGTCCGTTCTTCCATGCCGGGAGTCGTCGTCATCGCCGTATGGTCCGTACTGGAACACCCAGCCGTCATCCCACACGGCATAACGAACATACCCGGACTCGTTGCATGAGTGACTTGTATGAGACTCACCCCAGCACAGCTGGCTGCCTACTCAAAGGTCCTGGCAGCAGTAGGGGGGGGGAGACACACCCACTTCTAAAGTCTCTACATCGTATTCCAAAGTGGACAGACCAAGGCGCCTACCAGGCTGGACGGAAAGTAGCGACGACTTGCGAAAGAACAGTGGACTGCCCTCCTAAGCTTGCCACTCCACGACAAGGGGACGCTGTTAGACTTATGTTGCCACGGTCTGGTCAACGTATTACAGAAGCGCGTTTTTCTATTGTGGTCGGAAATGTGCGGGGAAATGAAGCCCCTTTGTTGTCCCCAAAGTATCGGCGCGACGCAATTAAAAATTCGAGTGATGTCATTACCTGAACTGACGTTTGTGCCGTGGAAGTCCTGGAAGTGTGTGTGTGAATGCTATCGTCACCGTGGCATATCCTACTACAGCATCCAACACTGGGGTATATCACCGCTGCCTGTATAACAATGCCACAGTGTCTAAATCGGTCACTTCTGTTCGCAGCTGAGCGTGTCGGTGGGGTCGTACCGTCTCGTGTGTTTGACGACAAGGTTCCCAAGTCACTAGACATTACCCTCCTCTGCCGTTTTCGCAAGAACCGCTGATTACAGCCAGGTATATGCAATGAGCCACTTCCACGGTTGTGTGTTCAGGGAAGCGGCGCTGAATCATGTCAAAGAGATGATCATAATCGAGAGTTTATTGAAGTATGTAAAGTGTTCCGCGATGGAGGAGTCTCTGACCATCAGATCGCCTGCAAACGACCAGGTGCGCTGCGCAGGGCCAGACGGATGTCGAAATTACCGTGTCCCATCAACCGCTGCTTCCACGAGAAACAAATTCAGCAGCTACCACCTTTATTTCTCTGAACGGGTCCCGGGTTCAACCCCAGGACCTTTCTGTAAAAGGCTCCTGCAGGCCCAAGGCCGCGCGGTGGTTCTGGCAAAGAATTCTCACTCCAAAGGGGTAAGAAGTTCTTCGACGAGACTGTACTCCAAAAGTTACAGTTCGCTGTGTATCGTCGAGGAGGCAGAGTCCGGTAACACACACACACACACACACACACACACACACACACACACACACACACACACACATATAAATATATATATATATATATATATATATATATATATATATATATATATATATATATATATATTCTTTCGTCTGTTTCCTTGCGCTACCTCGCAAACGCGGGAGACAGCGACAAAGTATAAAAAAAAAAAAAAAAAAAATGTGTGTGTGTGTGTGTATAAGAGAGAGAGAGAGAGAGAGAGAGAGAGAGAGAGAGAGAGAGAGAGAGAGAGAGAGAGAGAGAGAGACTTTTCAAGTGAAAGATCTCCTCTGGTGTGGCTTTACCATCGTTCGTCGACAGAAGAGGAAACACTGAAACTTCACACTTTCGAAGGGAAGGATGGAAGAGGAATGACTACAAGAAGGATGGATGAGAGAGCAAGAAGAACGAGTACGAATATAAATGTGAATTAGAGATAACAAGAGAGAGAGGATGAGAGAGGGGATGAGTGAGAGGAGGGGAGACTAACGACTTGAAATAAATAGGAAAGAGAGATAATAGGAGGGGAAAAAGTTAAGAATTTCTTGACGGGCAATTAATGATAAGGAAAAGGGAGAGAGAGAGAGAGAGAGAGAGAGAGAGAGAGAGAGAGAGAGAGAGAGAGAGAGAGAGAGAGAGGAGAGAGAGAGAAGGCTGATCACGGGAGGGGAAAGTGACGTAAAGGAGGAAGAGATGGAGGTGGAAATTGGTCGAGGGTAAGATGAATAGATGGGATAGAAGGTTGGATAGAATAACAGTTGGATGGAATGGAACTGAGTCTGGAACAGGTTAGACGCCCTGGAGATGTGGATGGAACAGAAAACTGGATGGAATGGTAGGCAGCATGGAATGGGAGGTTGGACTGAGTGGAAGGTTTTAATGGAACTGAAGGTTCAGTGGGATGAAACGTTTGGATGGAACGGTAAGGTTAGATGGAATGGAAGTTTAGATGGTACTGTAAGGGTAGACGGAATGGAAGTTTGAATGGAACGGAGAAATTGCTGGTACATCATTTGGAAAAGGAGACAAAGACGATGGAAGAAGAGGAACGCACACGCCCACACACACACACACACACACACACACACACACACACACACCTGCCAAAAAGCATTTGACACAATACCGTATGGGAGGCTGATTAAGAAACTAGATCAATGGATAGATAATCTTGATTAGGAAACTCGATCAGAGGGTAGATTATCTTGATATAGAAACTGGATCAGTAGATGGATTATCTTGATATAGAAACTGGATCAGTGGATAGGATATCTTGATATAGAAACTGGATCAGTGGATAGATTATCTTGATATAGAAACTGGATCAGTGGATAGATTATCTTGATATAGAAACTGGATCAGTGGATAGATTATCTTGATATAGAAACTGGATCAGTGGATAGATTATCTTACAGAGCAAGGAGACAAAGGAAGCGTGTCTGAGGAACCAGTAAATACAATGCAAATGATTAAATGATAGTTTAGAATTGCCTTCATTTAACAAGACATTTAAAAGTAATAAGGACAATGAAATGATGTTTTAAACCCCAGATTGTAATCAACATTAGAAATAGTCCCTCTAAGGGTTTTTTAAAGAAATTTAATTTTTTTTGAGAAAACTACCACTTTTTAGCTGAAAATTTTTTTCTTTCAAAACTGATGTTTTTAACATATTCAAACAATTCTACGCCGGAAATAGTCATAGAAAAATATATCATAATGCTCTCAGTTTCCAGCACATACCCCAGGAAATAAAATGGAAATGATCATATAATAATTCAACATTGTCTTCATTTAACAGGATATTTAAAGGTCACTCATATCAACACGCGTTTTTTTTTTTTTTCTACCCACAGATTTGTATTCAGCATGGAAAATAGTTCTTATAATGAGGCTTTGAAAGAAGTCTATTTTTTTTTTTTTTTTTTTGAGAAAATTACCTAAAATTGCAGGTAGTAACAGTTCAGGGTATTTTTTGAGAAGCTGAATCAGTGGATAGATTATCTCGATTAGGAAACTGGATCAGTGGATAGATTATCTTGATTAGGAAACTGGATCAGTGGATAGATTATCTTGATTAGGAAAGTGGATCAGTGGATAGATTATCTTGATTAGGAAACTGGATCAGTGGATAGATTATCTTGATTAGGAAACTGGATCAGGGGATAGATTATCTTGATTAGGAAACTGGATCAGTGGATAGATTATCTCGATTAGGAAACTGGATCAGGGGATAGATTATCTTGATTAGGAAACTGGATCAGGGGATAGATTATCTTGATTAGGAAACTGGATCAGGGGATAGATTATCTTGATTAGGAAACTGGATCAGTGGATAGATTATCTTGATTAGGAAACTGGATCAGTGGATAGATTATCTTGATTAGGAAACTGGATCAGTGGATAGATTATCTCGATTAGGAAACTGGATCAGGGGATAGATTATCTTGATTAGGAAACTGGATCAGTGGATAGATTATCTTGATTAGGAAACTGGATCAGGGGATAGATTATCTTGATTAGGAAACTGGATCAGGGGATAGATTATCTTGATTAGGAAACTGGATCAGGGGATAGATTATCTTGATTAGGAAACTGGATCAGGGGATAGATTATCTTGATTAGGAAACTGGATCAGGGGATAGATTATCTTGATTAGGAAACTGGATCAGTGGATAGATTATCTTGATTAGGAAACTGGATCAGGGGATAGATTATCTTGATTAGGAAACTGGATCAGTGGATAGATTATCTTGATTAGGAAACTGGATCAGGGGATAGATTATCTTGATTAGGAAACTGGATCAGGGGATAGATTATCTTGATTAGGAAACTGGATCAGGGATAGATTATCTTGATTAGGAAACTGGATCAGTGGATAGATTATCTTGATTAGGAAACTGGATCAGTGGATAGATTATCTTGATTAGGAAACTGGATCAGGGGATAGATTATCTTGATTAGGAAACTGGATCAGTGGATAGATTATCTTGATTAGGAAACTGGATCAGGGGATAGATTATCTTGATTAGGAAACTGGATCAGTGGATAGATTATCTTGATTAGGAAACTGGATCAGGGGATAGATTATCTTGATTAGGAAACTGGATCAGTGGATAGATTATCTTGATTAGGAAACTGGATCAGTGGATAGATTATCTTGATTAGGAAACTGGATCAGGGGATAGATTATCTTGATTAGGAAACTGGATCAGTGGATAGATTATCTCGATTAGGAAACTGGATCAGGGGATAGATTATCTTGATTAGGAAACTGGATCAGTGGATAGATTATCTTGATTAGGAAACTGGATCAGGGGATAGATTATCTTGATTAGGAAACTGGATCAGTGGATAGATTATCTTGATTAGGAAACTGGATCAGGGGATAGATTATCTTGATTAGGAAACTGGATCAGTGGATAGATTATCTTGATTAGGAAACTGGATCAGTGGATAGATTATCTTGATTAGGAAACTGGATCAGGGGATAGATTATCTTGATTAGGAAACTGGATCAGGGGATAGATTATCTTGATTAGGAAACTGGATCAGTGGATAGATTATCTCGATTAGGAAACTGGATCAGGGGATAGATTATCTTGATTAGGAAACTGGATCAGTGGATAGATTATCTTGATTAGGAAACTGGATCAGGGGATAGATTATCTTGATTAGGAAACTGGATCAGTGGATAGATTATCTTGATTAGGAAACTGGATCAGTGGATAGATTATCTTGATTAGGAAACTGGATCAGTGGATAGATTATCTTGATTAGGAAACTGGATCAGTGGATAGATTATCTTGATTAGGAAACTGGATCAGTGGATAGATTATCTTGATTAGGAAACTGGATCAGTGGATAGATTATCTTGATTAGGAAACTGGATCAGTGGATAGATTATCTTGATTAAGAAACTGGATCAGTGGATAGATTATCTTGATTAAGAAACTGGATCAGTGGATAGATTATCTTGATTAAGAAACTGGATCAGTGGATAGATTATCTTGATTAAGAAACTGGATCAGTGGATAGATTATCTTGATTAGGAAACTGGATCAGTGGATAGATTATCTTGATTAGGAAACTGGATCAGTGGGTAGATTATCTTGATTAGGAAACTGGATCAGTGGATAGATTATCTTGATTAGGAAACTGGATCAGTGGATAGATTATCTTGATTGGGAAACTGGATCAGTGGATAGATCAGCTTAGAGGAAGGAGACGAAGGAAGCATGGCTGAGGAACCTTCTCTAGATGGGTCGAGGTCAATAGTGGAGTACCGCTTGGCTCACTTCTGGAACCCTTACTCTTTCTGACTTAGTGAGTGACCTGCCACAAGATATGGACTCCTACCTGAATAAGATTGCAGATGATGCCGAGGTCATGAGGGAAGTGAAAAGCGAGCAGAGGACTGCATCAGCTTACAAGGGGACCTAGACAGACGCCATAGATGGCCTGATGCATGGTCCATGAGGATGGGACCTGAGTGAAAGACGCCTCCTTTTCGTTATCATCCAGCAGGAAATAGGGGTGTGTGGGTGAGTGGTCTTGGGAGTTGACTTCGTCCCTAACCTGTCGCCAGGGTCCCATGTTGGCAGGGGAATAGTAAAGGAGACAAACTGTCTGCTGGTAGATGTCAGAGTAGCCTACAGGTATGTGGAAAGGAAATATTTAGCGAGCTGTTCATATCCTACATACAAGCCAAAACTTAAGTATGCTTCTCGAGAGCTTATGGAGGAAGTCCAAAGGAGAGCTACAAAAATGGTAACTATTATGAGAGTTGAGTTTCAGGGAATGAGTACAAGCCTTAAACTTTTTCACCACAGAAGAGAGAAGAGTAAGGGGTAACCTGATCACAGTCATTAACTCTTTAAAACAGATCGGAGACGTAGACAGTGAACAATTCCTCGAGAGATGTAGGGGAGAGAGGAGAGAGAGAGATTTTTTAAGGAAAGATCCCTTGGTGTGGCTTTACCATCGTTCGTCGACAGAAAGGAAACACTGAAACTTCACATTTCAAGGGAAGGATGGAAGGGGAATGACTACAGAAGGTGGATGAGAGAGCAAAAAGAACGAGTACAAAAATTTAAATGGAATTAGAGATAAAAAGAAAAGGAGGATGAGAGAGGGGATGAGTGAAAGGAGGGAGACTAACGTTTAAAAATAAATAGGAAAAGAGATAATAGGGGGGGAAAAAAGTTAAGAATCTCTTGAGGGGCAATTAATGATAAGGAAAAGGGAGGGAGAGAGAGAGAGAGGGAGAGAGAGAGAGGAGAAGAGGAGGAGAAGGAGAAGGCTGATCACGGGAGGGGAAAGGACGAAAGGGGGAAGAGATGGAGGGGGAAATTTGGGTCGGGGGTAAGATGAATAGATGGGATAGAAGGTTGGATAAATAACAGTTGGAGGGAATGGAACTAAGCGGAACAGGGTTAGACGCCTGGAGTGTGGAGGGAACGAAAATGGATGGAATGGTGGCAAAAATGGGAGGTTGGGTTTTAGTGGAAAGGTTTTAATGGAACTGAAGGTTTAGTGGGTTTTTTAAAGTTTGGATGGAAAGGGGAAGGTTAGTGGAAAGGGAAGTTTAAGGTACGTAAGGGTAGAGAATGGAAGTTTGAATGGAACGGGGAAATTGCTGGTACTCATTTGGGAAAAAGGGGACAAAGACAGGAAGAGAGGAACGCCCCCCCCACCCCACACACCACCAAAACACCCAAAAACACACACACAAACCCCACACCCAAAACACCTGCCAAAAAGCATTTACACAATACCCGTTAAAAAAAGGGAAGCTTTATTAGGAAACCTAAGAAAAACAAAAAAGGGTAGGGAAAAATTTTCTTGTTAAAAGGGGAAAAACTTTTGGGGTCAGGGATAGATTATCTTTTTGGGATAATAAAGAAAAATGGTCAGTAGGGATTTTTTGGAAAAATCTTGAATTTTTAGAAAGGATCAAAATGGGAAAAGAAATATCTTGTTTTTTTGGAAACTGGATCGTGGATGATTATCTTGAATTAAAATTAGGGGAAAACTTTTTAAAAAATTTAGTGGATAGTTTTTCTTGTATAGAAACGGATCAGTGGATTTGATTATCTTGATATAGAAACTGATCATGGTGATTATCTTACAGAGCAGGGACAAAGGAAGCGGTCGGGGGAACCAGAAAATACAATGCAAATGATTAAAAGATAGTTTAGAAGCCTTTATTTAAAAAACATTTAAAAGTAATAAGGACAATGAAATGATGTTTTAAACCCCGATTGTAATCAACATTTTAAAATCCTTTAAGGGTTTTTTTTAAAAAATTTATTTTTTTTTGGAAAACTACCACTTTTTTTGCTGAAAAAATTTTTTTTTTTCAAAACTTTAGTTTTTAAAAATTCAAACTTTTTCGCCGGAAATAGTCATAGAAAAAAAATATATATAATTGCTCTCAGTTTTTAGCACATACCCCAGGGAAAAAAAATGGAAAATGATCATATAATAATTCAACTTGTCTTCATTTAACAGGTATTTAAAGGTCACTATATCAACCGCGTTTTTTTTTTCTACCACAGATTTTTATTCAGCTGGAAAATAGTTCTTATAATGAGGCTTTGAAAAATCTATTTTTTTTTTTTTTTTTTTTTAGAAAATTACCCAAAAATTGCAGGGAGTAACAGTTAGGGTATTTTTGAGAAGCTGAATCAGTGGATAGATTATCTCGATTAGGAAAGTGGATCAGTGGATAGATTATCTTGATTAGGAAACTGGATCATGGATAGATTATCTTGATTAGGAAACTGGATCATGGATAGATTATCTTGATTAGGAAAGTGGATCAGTGGATAGATTATCTCGATTAGGAAATGGATCAGTGATAGATTATCTTGATTAGGAAACTGGATCAGTGGATAGATTATCTTGATTAGGAAACTGGATCAGTGGATAGATTATCTTGATTAGGAAACTGATCAGTGGATAGATTATCTTGATTAGAAACTGGATCAGTGGATAGATTATCTTGATTAGGAAACTGGATCAGTGGATAGATTATCTTGATTGGGAAACTGGATCAGTGGATAGATTATCTTGATTAGGAAACTGATCAGTGGATAGATTATCTTGATTAGGAAACTGGATCAGTGGATAGATTATCTTGATTGGGAAACTGGATCAGTGGATAGATTATCTTGATTAGGAAACTGGATCAATGGATAGATTATCTTGATTAGGAAAGTGGATCAGTGGATAGATTATCTCGATTAGGAAAGTGGATCAGTGGATAGATTATCTTGATTAGGAAACTGGATCAGTGGATAGATTATCTTGATTAGGAAACTGGATCAGTGGATAGATTATCTTGATTAGGAAACTGGATCAGTGGATAGATTATCTTGATTAGGAAACTGGATCAGTGGATAGATTATCTTGATTAGGAAACTGGATCAGTGGATAGATTATCTTGATTAGGAAACCGGATCAGTGGATAGATTATCTTGATTGGGAAACTGGATCAGTGGATAGATCAGCTTAGAGGAAGGAGACGAAGGAAGCATGGCTGAGGAACCTTCTCTAGATGGGTCGAGGTCAACAGTGGAGTGCCGCTTGGCTCACTTCTGGAACCCTTACTCTTTCTGACTTAGTGAGTGACCTGCCACAAGATATGGACTCCTACCTGAATAAGATTGCAGATGATGCCGAGGTCATGAGGGAAGTGAAAAGCGAGGAGAGGACTGCATCAGCTTACAAGGGGACCTAGACAGACGCCATAGATGGCCTGATGCATGGTCCATGAGGATGGGACCTGAGTGAAAGACGCCTCCTTTTCGTTATCATCCAGCAGGAAATAGGTGTGTGTGGGTGAGTGGGTCTTGGGAGTTGACTTCGTCCCTAACCTGTCGCCAGGGTCCCATGTTGGCAGGGGAATAGTAAAGGAGACAAACTGTCTGCTGGTAGATGTCAGAGTAGCCTACAGGTATGTGGAAAGGAAATATTTAGCGAGCTGTTCATATCCTACATACAAGGCCAAAACTTAAGTATGCTTCTCGAGAGCTTATGGAGGAAGTCCAAAGGAGAGCTACAAAAATGGTAACTATTATGAGAGTTGAGTTTCAGGGAATGAGTACAAGCCTTAAACTTTTTCACCACAGAAGAGAGAAGAGTAAGGGGTAACCTGATCACAGTCATTAACTCTTTAAAACAGATCGGAGACGTAGACAGTGAACAATTCCTCGAGAGATGTAGGGGGAGAACAAACAGAGGACGTAACATGAAATTAAGGAAGAAAGGTAAAAAAAAGATGTAAAGAAGTACTATTCTGGCATGAATGGTTGGTGAATAGAATAAACTGGAAGAGAATGTGGTAAATGTTGACAGCACACAGGAGTTTTTAAAGGTTTGACAAAAGTGGATACTGTTCAAGAGATGGGGCCCCACTAGTGTAATACTCCCTCCACGTACAGCACAGAGGAAGAAACAGACAGAAACCAAGAGAAAGATGAAAGTAAGAGGGAGGAAAAAAAGAACTTGAGAAAGAGATTCAGCTTGAATTTGCAATACAGACTAACAGTTCAGCACGAATAACCAAAAACAGATACAAATAAGAGCAACCAGTGAGAAGTATGAATGCAGGGAAACAACGAAAACATCAGGAAGAGAATTACAGTATACAAAAACAATTGTTATTTACGAAACAGATACTAAATAAAAATAGTCACAAAACTCATAAGAAAACCAAGAAACAGATAATGTCAGAAATGTAAACAAAATGCCAGGGTTCGATATCTGGAAGAAGGTCAGCTTGCGTAAGACAGGCTATGATAGAAAATGTATGGAAGAAAGGACATGAAAGAAGCTGAATTGAGACAGGTGCTGCTTACAGATACACTGGCTTCGATCCCCACGACGCGGGCAGACTGCGCACAGCTCACCCAGCTGTTCATCCTTGCTCTGACTGGTAGACTATACAGGTACCAGCTCCGGGTAGAACAGAGCACCACGGCTGTGACAGACCCTAGCCCAGCCGACAGCTCGCAACTCTGCTCTGGGTGTTCATGTCTGGCGACACGACCCCTTCGCTGAGAGGCCTAATGAGCCTGCTGAGGGGTGGCCATGTCAGGGGGACATGGCCCTTACTGACAGGCCGAATGAGCGCACAAGGGGTGGCCATGTCAAGGGGACATGGCCCTCGCCGATGGACCTAACGAGGCTGGTAACCAGGGCTTGGTCACTTCATGACTGGCTGGTCGCATGGTAGGTCGTGGTATACGTGGTAGTACGAAGACCATGAGATGAAGCCGGCCCCTGCCACAGTATGGGGGGCTGGAGGAGCACAGCATCACCCATGAGGCTCCCAGCACCGGGCGGGGAGGCCACAGAGCTATACTGAAGACCGAACAATCGGAGACGCGATGGGCGCTTCAAGAAAATTGCGACAGTGGGTCTACGACGGACAGGTGAGGTCAGGATTATTTACGAATATATCCTGTCCTCTTACATACATGAATGTACTGATGGCCCCCAACTTACGCCAGGTACTCGTTAATCGATCAGCCTCAAAGGGGAGGATGTGTGGCTGGGTTGGATGTGAGCCGGCCTCCCCAGTACTTGACTCGAACTTAAGGCCGTGAGATTCATGGACTGCACTGGTAACCGCTACACCACAGACGGCGTATGTGTGTGTGTGTGTGTGTGTGTGTATGTGTGTGTGTGTATGTGTGATGATACATATGTGTATTTTTTTATCAACATTTTCACTCAAAAAAGCGAATATGTCACGAGGTCTGATGTGTATATCAAGATGTGGCCCGTTGGAAGGAGAAACAGAATAAATTGTCACGTATGCTTCAAGTGATGATAGTTAGTGCCCTCCATCAGGAAGATAGACCCTAGGAACCAAGGAAGTATGCGGTGATGTTCATCAGCGGTCTATCTATGGGAGAGAAGAGGTAATAGACATCGAACTGGCCAGTGTTTGAGGTGCTGCCTCAGTGTCTGTGGGACGTGGTGGCCTGACGGGTGGGTGATCTAGAGAGGGACGAGGAGGTTGTCTCACTCGTCACCAGACGGAGAAAAGTATACAGACGACCACCTCTTTACATAGCAGGAACCCAAGGTAATATACGTGTGATAGAGGAAAAAAAAAAAAAGGAAGGAAAATTGTGTCGAAGAGAAAGGTGTTTCGGTGTTGCCAGTCCTCCAGAAAGCAGAAACTGGAAGTAATAAATGTGAAAGAGGGGGGAAAAAAAAGAAGCAAAATTGTGGCGAAGAGAAAGGTGCTGAAGTACTTGGAACCCTCCATGCTTCTTTATCGTCTTTCATTAAAAGTAAATTATCGGTCTAGATTCTCCTCCCACACACCATGAACCTCTCTCTTTTTTTTTATGCCTCACGTTCTCACCCTTCTTTATTAATATCTCTTCATCACTCTCCCCACCTGCTTTAAGAGCAAGGACTATTATTGTACGCTCTTATTTCAGATTCTTTTGCTCTTTCTGCATTCAGCAGAGCCTGGCCTGGAAGTGGACTTCTATCAGTAAATGGAAAAGAAAAAAAAAAAAGAAAATTGGTTGAGATGTGTAGAAGGGGAAGTTGATAAGGCGAACTCCCCGTTTTTTTGTTGAACTGGACTCAGTCGGGAAGAGAGGTAGGCGAAGGAGGGATGGAGGGAGGGTGCTGGCTGGGTCGTGGGCACGGCGCGCGGCCGGCCCGTCTTTGGGGCGCCCCCATCGCTCTCTCTGTACCGCAGCGTGCAAGCCTCGCCCCGGTACTGGATCAGCGGCCTCCAGTGTGTACAGCGGGAGTGGAGGTGCTAGCAAGAGAAATACACGTGGGACGTGAACAGAATCTGCCAGCGTGTGTGTGTGTGTGGGGGGGTGTTTTTTTTTTTTTCTCCCTCCGGGGAGGAAGGAAGGAGGGGGAGGGGGCAGACTTGGCCATTTCCGTGATACGGAGTTTTCCTGGGGAGATCATAGATTAAACTTTTGCCCGAGTACATTGATGGATCTGGGCGGAGAAAAACGGAATCCTGAATGGAAATAAATCAGAGAGCAACTTAAGAAATTAAATTGTATATATATATATATATATATATATATATATATATATATATATATATATATATATATATATATATACTTTTTCATATTGTCGTTTCTCGCATTAGCGAGGCAGCGCTTGGAACAGACGAAGACAGGCCGCATTCGCTCACATCCATTCTCTAGCCGCCATGTATAATGCACCGAAACCACAGCTCCCTATCCACAATCAGGCCCCTGCAAATCTTTCCATAGTTTACCTTGGACGCTTCACTTGCCTTGGTTCAGTCCTTTGACAGTAAGTCGACCCCTGTATATCAAATTGTTTCAGTTTACTCTATCCCGCACATGCCTTTGAGAAGAACATCGCGTCTGGCCTAATTCGTTTCTAGTTCAAGCGTCTGGGTACACACTCTTGTGGGTAGTTTTGTGTTTGATTGAACCCACTTCAGAAAACTCATAAGATATCTAAATATGGACTCTGTCTATAGCACTATTGTACGTACACACACACACACACACACACACACACACACACACACACACACACACACACGCACACGAGTGTGTGTGTGCGTGTGCGTGTGTGTGTGTGTGGTATCCACCTAGTATTACCGCCAAACTCTCATTCCTCTTCGTGTGCCCGCTTGTGAGCCATACGTCTACCACGGAGACACATCCCCCCCTCACCATTGTAACCACCAGTGCTTCGTGGGTCTTCGTCCATGTACCCACACTCACCCACCCACCCACACACACACACACACACACACACACACACACACACACACACACACACACACACACACACACACGCAGAACACAAAGACTTTGACCGTAAGTTATCCTGGCTCCATCTAACTGCCACTGGAGATAACTTCTGCAGATGCTTGCCACTCCGGTCACGGGTACTTGACCCTATTTAACCTTGCCACAAGAAAAAGGAAAAGACATTCAAGAAATTTTAATTCCGGGCGGGTCTGTGCATCTGGGCTCCGCAGTCTCAACCCAAGCAGTTTTCTGTCAGATCTGAGTTGAGTTGCGGGTGTTGGCCCGCCGGTGTTGCGCGCGACAGCCTCCCCAGGACTGCCCTGATGAAGGACCGGGCAGATAAATCCACAAAGTAATTGGTTGTTATAAGCTGTGATCGCGAGCGAGCGAGCGCGTACCCACCCACCCACCCACACACACACACACACACACGCACCTCCGTGGTGTAGCGGTTTGCGCTACTGACCGTCGCGCATGCACGGGCCGCCTAGGATTAAACCAACATAGGTTCGAACCCTGGTTGCGGCAGTCGGTCCACATTCCACCCAGCTGTTCATCCTCCCCTAGTAGGCTGGCTAGTCGTTTGAATGGATTCCTGGCATAAGTTACGGTGTGTGTGTGTACACAAGAGTAAAGACATGGTCCATGTATACAAGGGTCTGTTAGTTAGGCTCTGTGGTAATGCTGACTACTGTATTACCGTAACTAGTCATAACTTAATGTCCAGTCAATTTCATGATGCATAAACCAGACTTGTTTACCCTGTGAACATCCATGTCTATCTGCCAATCTGTCTATCTAGATGTACCTAAGCCACGTGCTTATCCAAGGTGTAGAAATGTCCAACTCTTGTATGATTTGTTAACCAGCAATTATCGCGACCTCCCACTTCTGTCATGCCTGTAACACCTCATCCGTGTATTTTCTGCCCATTGGCTGCTTAAATCTGGTGAGGCTTCACTTATTATTTATTTCATTTATCATTACGCACGCGCTGTATCATTGAACGAAACGAATTACGACTTTATCAGGGGACTTCTAACTCCCAGGGGTCCATCATTGCCTTGCTACTGATTGTAACGCAGTTTTGGAACTGCCTGTGGCCTATGAAATAGATCATTGGGATCACCAAAGTACGAATGAAATATATGTGTATGTACCTATACGTATGTATGTATGTATGTACATATGATTGTATACATATGATTGTATACATATGTGTGTATGTGAGTATGTGTGTGTGTGAGGGTCCTTCCTCACACGAAGTTGTCTGCTTGGTCCCTACATCACCCCATACCATTATCCTCTCCCCATATAACAATAAAACCCAATTAACCATCGGCTGTCCATCTCTCGTGACCCTTATAATGGGAGGAAATCTTCTTTATTGCACAGTTAGGGAAAAAATATGCTGCTCAGTATTTCTGGCTAGCAAGAAGGCGGTCGTTTTTCGCTACACTGACCTCGGGACCCGCTAAATTGGAGTCCAAGTGATGTACACGTGCGACAGGCCGAGGAGAAGCCCTCCTCCCACTCCTCAAAATAACTCCATTGTTTTGCTTCCACCGGCCCAGATGGCTCGGTAATTTACAGGTAATTTTGATGGAGAGGTGAGCAGGGCCTGCCCGGCCGCCCGGGGTCCGCATGGAGACTGGAAACAAGAAGTTTGTGAGTGACTAGACGAGATGGAGGAGGGAGGGAAGGAAGGAAGGAAGGAAGGAGGGTAGGTGACCAGGAGGGAAGGAGGGACTGGGAGAAGGAGGGAAGGATGACCAAAAGAATGGATGGCGATTGAGGGAAATGGTTTCAAGATGAGATGGACAGAAGGATCCACGACTCGAATCTTTGATTTGTTATGATTCCTGAACCTTTGCGGTTCATCGAGGCCTCGGCACTCAGACCCGAAGCCTCGACACTCGAACCCGATGCCTTGAGAACAGAACCCAAAGCCTCAGCATACAAACCCAAAGCTTCGATATCAAGACCCAAAAAGCCTCGACACAAGGATCCGAAACCTTAAGACTTTCACTCGAAGTCTCGACACTCGGAGCTCAAAGTTTCGACACCAGATCCCTTTTTTTTATTTGAAGCCTCGATACCCCACCCAAACCTTAACCCTTCCGCACCCGGACCCGGACCAGACCGAACCCCTTGTCACGAACGCCACCGGGCCCAGCAGACAAACCAGACGAACAAACCACCTCACACAACCAGAGCGTAAACTCATCACCATGAGACATCAGACTGTGAGACATCAGACAGACTCACCTACACGCGCCTACTCATCCTTGATACCAGCGGGGAACGTAGAGCAGGTCGGCGAAATAGCCTCCTTAAACTCCCGCGTGAGGTAAATTAAGATAACACTACTGCTACTGCTTCTACCCCTGTCGAGTGGTGCCCCACGACACCTCCTCCTCTTCCTCCTCCTCCTCCTCCTCTTCCTCCTCCTCCCCCTGCGGTTCTTGCGCTACGAACAGCACAAATTACGAGGGGAAAACTAGCGCTTTACACACGTAAAATAACCCCCCTCCCCCTCTCCCCTGGGGGGCCCATTATATCATTAGCCAATTATCTTATCAAGAAGGACTAATTTGGGCAAGAAATAATGACTGAAAGTGGTTTCAGTTTCCTGTTCAATAGTAAAGCGCGGGGGGGAAGGGGGGGAGGGGATTATATGGGGATAATAAGGGAAGGGGCTCAAGGGAGGAAGGGTAAGGGATGGGCGGTGTTTGAGGTGGAAGGGAAGTGGTGTGGGGAGGAGGATGAATTAAGTTATTAGTTATGGATGGAAAAAGGGGTTTTGTTCCATTCCAGTGACCCAGCTGTGGGGGAGGGGCAAGAGGAGAGGAGGAGTTCATATCGGACAGTTCTGCACGGAGAGAGAGAGAGAGAGAGAGAGAGAGAGAGAGAGAGAGAGAGAGAGAGAGAGAGAGAGACCAATCACGGAGGAACGGATAGATATGTTTTTTATCTATTTTTTTTTTTTCACTTTCTAATCATGAGTTCGTTTACACCGGACCTCAGCCCGTGACTCACTCCGGTGTAATATAATCAGCTGTCGCAGTCCAACCTCCCCCCCCCCTCCACACACACACACACACACACACACACACACACACACACGTAATTATCCGGCCAATTATCCCCGACCAAATGATTCTGATACAGAGCTCAAGCTGGTGTTACAATGAACGCCAGCGAGACACCTCCCGATGACGCGGGACGCCCTGGGCCTCCCATTTTCTCCCAAAAGGAAGGAAGAAAAAAAAAATGTAATCAGTGCATTGCTGCGCTGTAATCCTACGTAATTGTCCCGGATCCCATTCGAGGGCATCGTGTCTTTAATGTTTTCTCCGACACTTGAGCGCTGCATGTACGCTCCTAGGTTCCATTTCTATTTTACTTCTGGCACAACGAACAGTTGAAACTCCTAATCTAATTCCTGAATTTTAATGAACACGTCTTCGGAAGGTACGTATGTGTACGTAAGTATATATATATATATATATATATATATATATATATATATATATATATATATATATATATATATATATGTGTGTGTGTGTGTGTGTGTGTGTGTGTGTATGTGTATAATGTGTCATGTATGTGATATATACAAGAAAGTGCACTCGGAACTTTTCGTGTTACATCATTTTTTTCTCCAGGAGATACTAGATTATGCGCATTACTGCGACCTCGTTGCAATATGTATAGACATATAGATAGATAGGTAGATAGATGGATATATAGATAAATAGATAGATGGTCACATAGATAGATAGATACATACATACATAGATACATAGACATTTCGTTCATGGATGTCCATGATGTGTGTGTGTGTGTGTGTGTGTGTGTGTGTAATTACTTACATACGTGCGAAAATCTGCACCGTTCATAAGTGCACGTTGGAACGTACATTCATACATAGGTGTATCCATACATCGGTGTATACGTATACATACGCGAAGAAATGTGTGTATTAGCTTAAGACATGTGATCTTTGTGATCTTTGCCTTGATGGTTCGTTTGGCATGGCACTATACTGGTCATTCATGTTACTTTTGCGTTGTATTGTGCCTGACTGCTGCTGTATTCTCTTGTATTTGGAATAGATTGATGTATTTTTCTGAGTGTTGCTGTATGTTGACCGCCTCTTATGTGGTCCTGCCTGTTGTCCGGTCGGTGATGCAAAGCCCCGCTGGCTCTCTCACACACACACACACACACACACACCACACACACACACACACACACACACACACGGACAAACACACGCCTATTAATCCCATTATTCGTGCCTATCTATCAATACATCATCCTTGTTATGGCCATATTTACATACCATTACCAAGTGCCTGGGTAATATCACGCTCCATAAAGCACAAATCTCACACATTTCATTCTCATTTGTACCCCCCCCCCCCAACCTCCCCATACCCCCAACCCCAACCAACCCAGTCTGCACCTTCTCCCCCTTCCTCTCTATCCCACCTCTCTTCCATCCCCCAACCAAACCCTCCCTTTCCCCTCCATCTTCCCCCCTTCCCTCCCCCATCCAGACTATAGTGCTGTATGGTATCTTTAATTACGTCTTCCTTTATCTGTCTTTTCCGTTTCAGTAACTTTTAACCATCCCTGCTGCTTCCTCCTCCTCCTCCTCCTCCTCCTCCTCCTCCTCCTCCTCCTTCTCCTCCTCCTCCTCCTCCTCTTTCTTTTCTTCTTCTCCTCCTTCTCCTTCATTTCTTCTTCTCCAACTCCCCTACCTCCTCCTCCGCCCCTCCTCCTCCTACTTCATTTCTTCTTCTCCAACTCCCCTACCCCCTCCTCCTCCTCCTTCATTTCTTCTCCAACTCCCCTACCTCCTCCTCCTCCTCCTCCTCCTCCTCCTCCTCCTCCTCCTCCCCCTCCTTCCACAATGTAGACTCCATCTGTCCCTCCAAGTCAAAGTTTTCCGTTTTCTTCCACCTCTGTTGTGTGTGATTTTTATGTTTCTTTTTATTTCGTTTCATGTGCATCACATGTGTTGATTGTTTCCTTTTTTTCCTTATTTGATCGTTGCGTCTCTCATTGCTTCTGTCATAAGACTTGCCTCCTCCCTACATTCAGCGGATACTCTTCCCTTTCTTTCCTCCATTAACGTAAACTTTAGGGTAAACTCATATCTTAAACTCGAGGGTTTACTCTACTCCTGTTGTACACTGAGAGGTATACTCGGCTCCTGGTATAAACTTTAGGGTACACTCGACTCTTGTAAACTCTAGGGTATACTGAAATCCGGCAGTAAACTTTAGGGTCCACAACTCTTTTTGTAGACATTAGAGTACACTAAACCTCTTGCGTAAACTTTAGGGTACACTCAACTCTGGTGTATACTGTAGGATACACTGAACTCCCACAGTAAACTCTGGGGTACAGTCAACTCTTAATGTAAACTATATTATGTAGTGAATTCTGTTGTAAACTTTTATATGGTGTGAGGTCACGGCACAACAGTCTCTCTCTGTTGTGGTGTGAGGTCTGGACACTGTGGTGTGAGGGTGAGACACCACATACCCCCCTCCAGTACTACCAGCAAGCGAGAGGACGAGTGTATACCTACCTACCTGCCACCCTACCTACCTTCCTGCCTACCTACCTACCTACCTACCTACCTACCTACCTACCTACCTACCTACCTACCTACCTACCTACCACCACCATACCTACCTACCTACCTACTCACCTACCTCTTAACCACCTACCTACATTCCTTCCAAGTTACTCATCTGCCTTACAACTTACCTACTACCTACCTACCTACCTACTTACCTACGAGTACCTACAACAACAGCAATATTCCTAAAGACCTGCCGAGGACGAGCGCGTTGGTGTTAACCAGAGAGAGAGAGAGAGAGAGAGAGAGAGAGAGAGAGAGAGAGAGAGAGAGAGAGAGAGTACTTACGCACGAACACTTACACGACGACGAAAGTTTTAGCCGGGAGGTGTGCAGGGTTACCGCGTAGCGCTCACCGCCAGGAAATATAGGGTTACGGAGAACGAGTCGTGTGAGTTACATGCTGTCACGTGTGTTACGTCAGCTGGAGAGATTACATACTTGTGGCCAGAAAGCCAGAGGCCCACGTGCGGGCAAGTAAGAAAGAAGAGATAGCTACATAGGCCAAAGGAATAACGCTTGACGACGACTGGAGTGTTTGATCTGTGCAGAGTCGGCAATGTGCGTCAACACTTCAAGATCTGTCGAGGGGAAGAGGAAGAATATGATGAAGAAGAAGAAGAAGGAGAAGAAGAAGGAGAAGGAGAAGAAGAAGAAGACGAAGAAGAAGACGAAGAAGAAGAATAAGAAGAGAAGAAGAAGAAGACGAAGAAGAAGAATAAGAAGAGAAGAAGAAGAAGAAGACGAAGAAGAAGGAGAAGAAGAAGATAAAGAAGAAGAAGAAGAAGAAGAAGAAGAAGAAGAAAAGAAGATAAGGGAGAAGACAAAGAAGACGATTATTATTATGATGATGATGGTGATGATGATGATGATGATGATAATGATTAAGGTCAAGTCACAACAGACATCAAATGGTCCAGTGGCCTTTCATCAAAGTGCAGGTGATGATAACCTCTTGACTCCAGTACGCACGTACGAGTGTGTGGTATTCCTCCAGGTGGTGGCCACAGTAGGTTCCTGGGCGCTCCGCCAGGGACAGGTGAAGCATGGCAGTAGGTGTTGTCTCTTTACACTTGATCAGCCATAGGAACTTCGACGTCCCTGAACAACCATGACCTAAAGGCACTTCGATGTCGGATCGCAACCAGTGTCAGTGGCGCAGCGATGTCCCTCTACCCCCACGACAACAGGGACTTCGATGTCGCCTCGCAACCGAGAAGAAAGGGACCTCGATGTCCCACAGCCAGAAAACCTTGGATATCCCCTCACAACCACAACCAGAGACCACCTTCAATATCCCCTCACAACCACAACCAGAGACCACCTTCAATATCCCCTCACAACCACAACCAGAGACCACCTTCAATATCCCCTTACAACCACAACCAGAGACCCCTTCAATATCCCCTCACAACCACAACCAGAGACCACCTTCAATATCCCCTCACAACCACAACCAGGAACCACCTTCAATATCCCCTCACAACCACAACCAGAGACCCTTCGATATCCCCTCACAACCACAACCAGAGACCCTACGATATCCCCTCACAGCCACATCCAGACGCACTTCGTCTTCTGGTGGTGGTGTTAAGCTGGTGTAGCAGACCTAAGCATTCGGATCTTCCTCCCACCCAGGGAAAACATCTTTAAGTAGGATCGAGTGTTTTCAGAAACAGGAATCCCGGTCCTCTAGTTTATTCCAGTTACGAGAACAGTGTAAACATGAGCATCGCTGGAAAGAATCGCGCGCCTTAAAGAAAAAAAAGAAAACAATTCGGTGCCATTACTTCGGCGATTACTGGAATTTAAGTGTCAGTCCATTTCAAAAGGAAGACGCCTCGCTAGAGATCGCATGTCTTAAAAGAAAATACAAGGGGGAGCCGATACTGCTAATTTTGATGCTTTCTTCCATTGTGATTATGTGAAAGCTGTAGGTTGTGAGAGTAATAAGGAGAGGCGAACGCCTTCAAAACAAGGATTTCGATGCTACTCTCTCGCCGCCTGATTGGATATACGTACGTGAACACGGAGGAGCCGGGCGGGGAAAGCATCGTTATGGGGAATCGGAAACCGTGGAACCAAAGATTCCGATTCTCCTCCTCTTCCGGCAGTTATAGTTCCTTCGCGAATGTAAATATCCAATTCCGGGGACAGATAAGCAAGACGAACGAGCCTGCTGAAGCCTGTCAGGGAGTGCGAGAGGCTGGAGATAAAGAGACAGGCACGGGGGGGCGAGCTGACGAGAGAGGAAGGGGAGAGTAGAGGTGTGTGTGTGTGTGTGTGTGTGTGTGTCTGTGTGTGTCTGTGTGTGTGTGTGTATGTTTTTATTTTGTGTGTGTGTATAAAAGGTGCTGGGAACACTGGAGAGAAAGGAGAGGGGAATACAGGGTGAAGATGACGACACAAGTGTAAAATAAGAGATGAGAGAAGGAAGTAATGAGATGTGTCGAGGGAGAGGAAAGAGTGAGGACACCCACCCACACACACACACACACACACACACACACACACACACACACAGCACACAGACACACACACACACACAAAGAATACTGTAGTCAGTTCCGTGAATACATCTTGCATGACGCTCAGAATGTATCATTTTGTCCTCAAATTGGATCAAGGAAATATCACCTCAATCACTAGGATATGATCCCCCTCCCCCTTCTCTCTCTCTCTCTCTCTCTCTCTCTCTCTCTCTCTCTCTCTCTCTCTCTCTCTCTCTCTCTCTCTCTCTCTCTCTCTCTGGCGACGAGCAGAGAGGCACCTCCAACACACAGTTATGCTAGAAGCCTCATATTAATCTCCATTGTTCTTAATGGTAATGGCGTATCACGTATCACATA
The DNA here is from genome assembly GCF_036320965.1 of Panulirus ornatus. Taxonomy (NCBI): domain Eukaryota; kingdom Metazoa; phylum Arthropoda; class Malacostraca; order Decapoda; family Palinuridae; genus Panulirus; species Panulirus ornatus. The sequence continues at coordinate 9,682,991 of NC_092232.1, forward strand.
TTGAAAAGATTTTCCTCGAGGCCGGAGCGTGGCTCAGAGGCGAGGCAATAAACAATTTGACGTGTGCCTGCTGGCTTTGGGTGTGTGTGTGTCATGCTCATGACTGGGAGCTGCACCCGTGTGAATCTTATTGGCGGATTGGAGAATTTGTTCATTGTTATCAGACGTAAGGTCACTTCGTTCCGTAGTAGAGTGTTGTGTGTGTGTGTGTGTGTGTGTGTGTGTGTGTGTATAGCTTCGTCTCTTCGATGTATATCAACTGACTGTTATATTTCTCTCTTGTGTCTCCCCTGATGATGTGATTATTACACGAAAGTGCACTTGGGAACTTTTCGTGTTTCATTTTCCCCATGGACTCATAGGTATATATATATATATATATATATATATATATATATATATATATATATATATATATATATACATATACATATACATATATATATATATATATTATATATATATATATATATATATATATATATATATATATATATATATATATATATATATATATATATATACATATACATATACATATATATATATATATATATTATATATATATATATATATATATATATATATATATATATATATATATATATATATATATATATATATATATATATATATATATAAGTCACCTTAGTTGAGGTGGCGTATCCTATAATAGACGAAAAGGAATACAGTTTCGTCGAAGAGTGACTTCTCGCTTCAATGGATGCCATCATTTCCCTGCTCCTGTGTGTAGTGCAGCCTCGAAGCTGCATAATCCCAATGAAAGGGGATCCAGGGGTTGTATAATTCATTAGATGTGTACATACAGATAGATGAGTAGATCGATAGATAGATAGATAGCTAGTGGTAGGTCTCATCCCTGCCAAATGATCCTTACCACTGTAATTATCATCATCTTCACCATAGATATATGACAGTTTAGTGAGCGTTGATGTTGGCTGACGTTTGACCTGACCTGTGACCTGTCAACATTTCCCGTCATTACCCGGAGGATTTGCCTTGGAAATGACCTCAGGAGAATGCTTTCACCGGGTCCCTCATCACGTATCGTGCTGGACATAGATTTCCATCATGAACGAGTGGTTCTGTGTCGCATAAATGACATGACAACACACACCAGACCCTTGGTACAAAGACGGATAAGTCCTGTGTCGAGGGACTGTGTCCCCAGACCTGGGTGACCAGACCTGCCTGTGAGGGGGTCATGTCCCCTGGACTTGGTCACCTTTGGTAGCGTCGCTGGAGTTTGCATTGAGGGCCATGTCCCCAGAGATTGATACCCCCCTAGTAGGACCATGTCCCTGCGCGCGTACACCACCTGGTACGCTCATAAGGTCTGTCACTGGGGACCATGTCCTTGGACATAGGCGTCCCAGCTAGACACTCCCAACCAGGTAAAGGATGAGCGGTAACGCGACGTCTGCCACGAGCAAGGGGTCGAACCCGGGCAAGCGGGATCCAATTTCAAAAAAGGCTCTCCACTCCACCATCATGGTATTGAATAATGTAACACTAGCGAATCCAATCCTTTTTTTTTTTTCATCATGGTTGTAGTTGTAGTGAGGAGTTGCAATGGACTTCCATCCATATCTTCGTAATAGGTTGGTCATAAAGAAGAATGGGTCGGACAGGGGAAGGGGTGTAGTTTTAGAACTGAGGAGAGATACAGTGGAAGTGTATGTGTTGGTGTATGACGTGCGTGGGGAAGGGTTACTGGAAGCGCTGTTTTTCGAGTCCTATTCATACACACCCTCGGCAGACCTGGGGCGTGTCCGTAGTGACGCTGGTCCCAGGTAGTTTAGGAAGGGAAGGAAACTTGACCCAGCAGTGCCAAGCCTTGTTCGTTGTTTGCATCGGTGGGTGTGTGCCAGGTGGGTTTCCCTCAGTAACCAAAAGGATGTTTGACCCGTTCTCGGGGGTCGTGTTTCTCTTACGAGTTTCGGTCATCGACGTCCTCTCGCCTCTGCCAGTCTTTCTCCGCTGCGTATATTATGAGTCTCGTATTGGTGTGATTCCCGGTCGTCCGTGTTGTTCTATGGTGTTTCCTATGAAGCTGAGCCTCTCAGCTGTAGCGAATGGTGGAGCCATATATCTGCCCTCCGTGGCTTTCCGCTGGCGTGTTTTGGAGACGTGATGTGTGTGGGTGCGGGAGAGCTGGTAAGATGACCCGGTGTCATTTTCATCCCTCCGGAAGGTGCCACAGTCTATACAGTCTGGTCGGGGCCAAGTTTTTTTTCCCCCTGGGTTGTTCTCGTGTCGCCCCGTCATGTCGTTGTGTGAACCAAGGATTTCCCAGCTCCTCTGGTCTTCGCTCGTGTTTGTCGTTGTGATGGCGTCTGTGGGTTTTATCATTTCCCGGCGACACAACAGCGAATTTCTTTTCATTTTCGCCTATATCTTCTAAATCCCTTTTTCCAATATTTGTTCATCCTTGCTAAGCCCCCGCCCCCCGCCGTCTTTCCTGGGATGTTTTGTGTTCTGGGACCCGGCGGGATGTTTTCTGGGACGACTCAGTGTGTGGCGCGGTCGGCGGAGAGGAAGTCCATGCTCATGTTTCCGTCTGATGGAGGGATGTCATCTGTATAATTGATGATGAGTGGTGTTGGGTGAGGGAGGCGGCCCTGCGTGTTCCACAACCCCCCTCACTGTAGTCGGGGAGATTTTGCCCGTGTCGCGCTGATATCCTGCGGTGGTCTGAGGAAGGGGGATGTGGTCAGCTGCTGCCGCTGCTGCTCCTGCTGCTGCTCCTGCTGCTGCTCCTGCTGCTGCTCCTGCTGCTGCTTTCGTGATCAGATGTTGCTGTGATGCGGGGCCTCACCACTGCCACATTAGCCCCACTGTGATGATGGTCGTCACCATCGGAGGGTGTGGCCATCATGAGGTTCATAATCGTTATGATCATCATGACGACCGTGTGGCTCACCACTGTCATCACCTTCGTCGTCAGTAGCGTCCTTGAAGCATGAGGGGAAAGATGTTGGAACACGTCAGCCTGACGCAGGACGTCCACTTGCTCCAGCGAACACGACGGTGCGACCCTTGAGCACGACGGTACGACCCTTGAGCACGACGGTACGACCCTTAGGAGTGATGATGGCTTGGCCCCCTGAGCTGACCCTTAAGATGGGGTCAGGTCAAAGCCCCGGCCACCACACACACACTGGTCGTACCGTCGCAACCACAGGGGAAGGGTGGGTGTCGTACCGTGCTCACGTCGTGCACCGCTGCGCCACTTAACGTGGACAGCGTAGTCCCCACAAGTCTGCTTCTGGTTTTGATTAGCGTGGCTTGGTGAAGCTCCTG
>NC_092232.1:9688814-9706314 GCF_036320965.1 Panulirus ornatus
CACACACACACACACACACACACACACACACACACACACACACACACACACACACCCACCCTCAGCCCGTGAAAACCTAAACGCTCAACCACGCCCATATAGATCTTCCAGCGAGAGTGTACGAGGAATTCTCCCACGACGTAACTACGCCGCTCATCGCCATAATGAAATGCTTCAGTGGACCACTGTTGAATGCCCCCCACAGCTTTTGGAAAGTGGCATAGGTCAGTCCACTACCCAAGTCCACCAAACCCAGAGTCTCTCTCTCTCTACCCCCACGACCTGTTGCCATCACTCCAACTTCCCCAGACCCCCAACCTCACCCGTCTGACTTTTACAGTTAAGAAGTGTTTGGTCTTCCCCCACCACTCACACTGCCTCGTCGGCCTTCCTAGCTTGTATTCCCCCCCCGGCGACTTAGGAGAAGCGCAAGCCCGCCGTGGCACTGGGACATTCGACCGCTCGGTCGACCCACAACGTCGTCATAAAGAAAGCCGTCGACCTGGGACTACTACCCGGGAGTCTCGTCTCGTACGGGCTGGCGGACTACCTGACCGGGCGATGCCAAGCCCTCTGAATCAGGGCACCTGCACCTCGCGACCCCCCTCTGGGTGAGGCGGGAGGCCACCTGCACCTCACGACTACCCTCTGGGTGAGGGGAAGGCTACCTGCACCTCACGACTACCCTCTGGGTGAGGCTGGAGGCCACCTGCACCTCACGACTACCCTCTGGGTGAGGTAGGAGGCCACCTGCACCTCACGACCCCCCTCTGGGTGAGGCGGGAGGCCACCTGCACCTCACGACTCCCCTCTGGGTGAGGCGGGAGGACACCTGCACCTCACGACCCCCCTCTGGGTGAGGGGGAGGCCACCTGCACCTCACGACTCCCCTCTGGGTGAGGCGGGAGGCCACCTACACCTCACGACCCCCCTCTGGGTGAGGCTGGAGGCCACCTGCACCTCACGACCCCCCTCCTCACATGCGGTGTGCCACAGGGCATCCCAACATGGGGCCCGCTTCGCTTCTTCATCCTTATTGACGAGGTCCTGAGAGTTACCTCGCTGTAGCAGGGGGGTAGTGAGGCTGTTTCCTTTGTGGCGGGGTAGCGCCAGGAATGGATGAAGGCAAGAAAATAGGAATATGTACGTGTGTATATATGTATATGTCTGTGTATGTGTATGTATATGTGTATAGGTTGATATGTATATGCATGTATATGTGCGTGTATGGTCTTTTATGTATATCTGTGTGTATATGAGTGGATGGGTCGTTCTTCGTCGTTTCCTAACGCTACCTCTTTTTTTTTTTTCCTCATTCGCCTTTTTCCTGCGTTAGCGAGGTTGCGTTTAGAACAGAGGACTGAGCCTGAGGGAGTATCCTCACTTGGCCCCCTTCTCTGTTCCTACTTTCGGAAAATTAAAAACGAAAGGGGAGGACTTCCAGACTCCCGCTCCCTCCCCTTTTAGTCGCCTTCTACGACACGCAGGGAATACGTGGGAAGTATTCTTTCTCCCCTATCCCCAGGGATAATATATATATATATATATATATATATATATATATATATATATATAAAATAGGAATATGTACGTGTGTATACATGTATATGTCTGTGTATGTGTATGTATATGTGTATAGGTTGATATATATATATATATATATATATATATATATATATATATATATATATATATATATATATATATATATATATATATATATACAGTGTTGCCTGACACCTGCTTGTGTTGAAACACGAGTGAAAAGTCACCTTGGGCCGGGCTTCATCATCACCATCAACTGTTGACAAAAAGGATCATTGCCTCACCCTGGAACCTCCCCACAGTGGAGGACCCCCGTCTGCTGGAAGTGGCTCAGCCTCGGAGCTCCAGCAGCCCCTGGATGGTGGGTGGAGGAGGAGAAGGGTGGTGTGATCCTGGAACCCCCTCTTGATAATGATGATAATTTGATAATGATGATAATTTGATAATGATATGCATGTGATGATAATTTGATGATAATGATATGATGATAATAATGATGTGATGATGATAATTTGATAATAATGATATGATAAATTGATAATAATGATATGATGATGATTTGATAATAATAATGTGATGATAATTTGATAATAATGATATGATGATAACTTGATAATAATGATGTGATGATAATTTGATAATAATGATGTGATGATAATGATATGCATGTGTATTAGATCATGTGTATACAGAAGTGTTACCGTACTCTGCCTGCTCGAGGTTATGCCGCGAGTGAAAAGTCACCTTCACAGACATTGTCGTCAAAGAACTTCTCACTTAACAGAAGTCCACGTTTCTCTGCTACTGGAAGTAGCGCAGCCTTGGGCTGCAGGGGACACATTCCACAACCGTCGTGGACAGGCAGCTGTCTTTTTGGTGCATTGCGCATGACAGCTAGAGAATGTTTGTGTGAGAATGTGGCCTATTTTAGTCTGTTACTGGCGCTAGTGCACACACACACACACACACACACACACACACCACACACACATACACACACACACACACACACACACACACACACACACACACACACACACACACACACACACACACATTTTCTTATTTATACTATTCGCCATATCCCGCTTTAGCGAGGTAGCGTGAAGAACAGAGGACTGAGCCTTTGAGGGAATATCCTCACTGCACCCCCCACCCTCTTTAGTCGCCTTCTACGACACGCAGGGAATACGTGGGAAGTATTCTTTCTCCCCTATATATATATATATATATATATATATATATATATATATATATATATATATATATATATATATGATGTGATTATTACACGAAAATGCACTTTGGAACTTATCATGTTTAATTTCCCCGTGGACTCATAGGAATATATATATATATATATATATATATATATATATATAAATATATATATATATATATATATATATATATATATATATATATATACACACACACACTCACACACATTACAGCCTAATTTTCTAGTATATCATGTTAAAGAAACTCCTTATTTAGAATGCTAATTACTAGGATTGATTGTTTGCACATGATCGTAATAATCTGATAAATCTTTTAAACATTCCAATGTTGCATATTGTGGCGTGTGTCATTAATACACACACTTTATTAATGACGTTAATTATTAACTTGTTAAATAACTGAACGCAACAGATGTGCTCGTAAATGAAGCTGTGTTTCCGGCCTGCAGAACATGGCAGGTTGATCAAGTCTACCACCATCACCAGAGCCAGAAACCAGTCGGTTTACTTGAGAGAGTTGAACACGAAGTAAGATCCCATTCCTCTTTTGACTAAATAGTAGCTTGGATGATTAACATTTACCTACGGTGTAGTGCATCAGTATTACTGTTGACCCAAGTTGTAGATTAACGGCTAACTGATCATGATGATGTCCCGAAAAGCACAGGTTAGCGGAGTAGACGAACCGTTAGACGAACCGTTTAGCAAGTGATGATCGACCGTGAACTACAGTGTAGGACTATAGCGTTTACCAGAAGTACAATTAAGCAGGTTATCTTTTATCTTAAGTAATATCGTGTAAATGATTAAACAACAGATGGCGATCAATAAGGAAAAAAAAAATGCCCAGCTTAGATTTCAACATCGTTCCAGATTCGAAAATGATGACGCATTGACGTGGGTCGAATTGAATGAGAAGAAAACGACGTTTTTCATCTGCTTTCTTTTCTCCGTCTACATCCCTCGCTCCCTCTGATGACACGGAGGTAATCATACGTCAAGTGGACAGTGTTACCGGGCGTCAGTGTGGCACACCGGTTCACTTGGTCTACTCCAGAGCTTACGTGAGGGTTCTGCAGACACGCCCTGCCCTAGGTGTTCCTCAGTAGTGTATCCGTTTGTAGGCTTATAAGTATCCGTGGGTCGACGACGCCACACTCCTGATTGATTATTTTTTCGCATCAGCACCAGACTCCTGGGAGGGAAGGGGGCGGGCGGACGGTGGGTGTATCCGCTCGGCTCCCGTGGCATCATTCTCTCAAAGTTGAGGGACACTTGATGCTGTTGCGTGGGTGTATCGTGGTCTCGTCTATCGAAGGGTGTGGACCATAGCCTGGGCAGGTCGCTCCTGTGGGAGTCGGATGTCGGGTGTGTGTGTGTCTTGTGTGTGTGTGTGTGTGTGTGTGTGTGTGTGTGTGTGTGTGTGTGTGTGTGTGTGTGTAAATCTAATAATGATTCTTATTTGTTTCTGTACCTGTGTCTTGAGCCTCATCGCACCTCTGGCCAGCCAACGCTCCTCCCCCTGGCCCCCTCCGCCTCAAACATTCCTCCCCACACTCCCCCAGCATCCTCCCCTCCCCACACTCCCCCAGCATCCTCCCCTCCCCACACTCCCCCAGCATCCTCCCCTCCCCACACTCCCCCAGCATCCTCCCCTCCCCACACTCCCCCAGCATCCTCCACTCCCCACACTCCCCCAACATCCTCCCCTCCCCACACTCCCCCAGCATCCTCCCCTCCCCACACTCCCCAGCATCCTCCCCTCCCCACACCCACCCAACATCCTCCCCTCCCCACACTCCCCCAACATCCTCCCCTCCCCACACTCCCCCAGCATCCTCCGCTCCCCACACTCCCCCAAGCATCCTACTGAGCATCCATTCATCTCCACGCTCTCCAGAATCCTCCCCTCCCCAAACATCGTGACATCCTTCCCTCCCCCACATTTCCCCAGCATCCTCCTCTCCCCAGACATATTCCCCTCCCTCCACACTCCCCGGGTCTTGGGGGAGGGCTGGAGCTGCCTGTGTTCATTACAAGAGTCATACGGGTAACGAGACTATTTGATAACTTACCCACCACTATCAGTCACACTGGGAAAAACAGTCGTGGACGACCTGCTGGGGGAACGGGGAGGGAAGGGGAGTCCGGCGACTGGGGCGGGGCGAAGGAGGAGGAGGAGGAGGAGGAAGATGGTGAGAGGAACAAGGTAGGAAGAGGAGGAGGAGGAGGAGGAGGAAGATGGTGAGAGGAACAAGGTAGGAAGAGGAGGAGAGGAGAAGAGGAGTCCACACGAGTGATGTAAGAGGGAGGGAATCGAAGGAAGAGTAGGAGAATGGGGACAAAGAGGAGGAGCAAGAGAAGGAAGAGGAGGAGGAGGAAGAGACTATGAAGAGAAGGAAGAGGAGGAGGAGGAAGAAGAAGAAGAGACTAGGAAGAAATGGAAGAGGAATAGAGTGAGGGAAAGAGGAAGAGGATGAGGAAGAGAAGGAAGAGGAGGAGGACGAGAGTGAGAGGAAAAGGAGGAAGTTTCAACTTGATTAAAGATAAAACAAAAACTGTTGAATCTTTAAGGTGTTTTCCCGGGGCATAATTTTCATCCTCACTCGTTTATCATCTTCATCAATTGTTAGAAAATGGGGGAACGCGGCGCGCGCGCGCGTGTGTGTGTGTGTGTGTGTGTGTGTGTGTGTTTGTGTGTGTGTGTGTGTGTTATTAACCATTTGATTTCTGCTTATTTTTACATGCGGGAGGAAGGTGTACACCGTTGGGGCCCTGCGTCTTGATCCCTGTGTTATCTTCGTATAGGTCCTGGAAGCCTCCAGGTGTAGTCTCATGTCCCTGATCCTCGCTACAGCTTGGTCCTCTGGCCCTCAAGTCTGTTGGCTGAAGGATGGCATCCTCAGGTCCCCCCCGTGCATGGCCTCCTCAGGTCCCCCCCGTGCATGGTATCCTCAGGTCCCCCCGTGCACTTCTCTTGCCTGACATCCAGTTGTGCCATCTCGTCCTGGACTCTCTTTTGCTATGGCAGACCTGGTGTATGTTATGGTCATCATGGCCTCGTAGAAATCTGTCCCTCTCACAGTGCGAGTTCATACTTTCCCTCCCTGGTACAGTACACACCGTTTGGTGTGTGTGAACCCTTTCTCCATCTCTGTGGCTTTACAGGTATCGAAAGGGTTCAACTCCATACGCCAGCGGTCCGACCACTGTTGCATCTAGTTCCGATCATTTTGCTTCTCGCTTCGTTAATAATCTCAGCATCATCAGCCAAAAAAGAAAAAGAAAATAATTATATGTAATTACAGATCCGCTTCGTCATGCGGTCGATCATTTTTACGTAGATCAGGGTCAATATTGATGTGGTCCCCAGCACTGACCCCTGGGGTACGCCGTACGCCAGTCGTCACCCTCGCACCCTCGTCCGTCCAGCTTGAGAAGGCCCGCCCGACGTGTGTGTTTTCGCTTCCCTCCGGTTAGACAGGTGTGGGTCCGCGTGAGCAGCCGTGCTGTGACTCCAGCTCGGATGTTTGCCTTCATCGTGACTCTCCTGCGGTCGGGATAGTATCAAAGGAACTCTGACATGTCCAGGAAGCTGTTCGTCCTCCCACTCGTCCCTTTCTTCCATGATCTTGTTGACGACTCGTTCGCCGAAATCCACTCTAGATTCGTCACACCCAAATCTGTTCCTCTTCTGGACCCACGTTTGTGCCCTGCTTTGGCCAGCGTACGTGAGAGGAGAAACCCCCTCCACTTACTGCCCGAGACTCTGCAGTCTTGTATATCAGGCTTCGGTAGCGGCCACTGGCCCTTATTACAGGGCATATTCTCCGTCACCATCTTTGAATATTGCTATAACATTGGCTTTCCTCCCTTCCACCGAGACGATCCTTTTACTCGAGGAAGGTCATGTGAGAGCTCGCCAGAAGTGGAGCTCCGCCACCCTCGAGTACAGATGGCGAGAGGCCATCTAGACCACAGCCTCCGTGCATGAGTCTCCACCTCCCTCGTGAGCCTCACCACCGCCACTCAGAGTCACTTCCGTATTCTCGAAGGTATGTCGCCCTTCCCCTGGCTGGCTGGCTGGGTGTGGTGGTGACTGTACCTCCGGATCTTAGAGTGTAAAACGCACTCTTAACACTCCTTCTTCACCCCCTCCTCACGTAGGATTCTCGTCTGTATAACTTTCACTCTGGAGTCCTTTGATCTAATGATTGGGTACTGAACTGTTCCTTTGCTTCATTATGGAGTTGTGAAGTAATTTTTGGGTTGTGATGTTTGGGTTGTTCTTTCGAGGTACCGCCTGCGTGTGTGTCATAACCTCGCCTGTCCCCTCCTTCTCATGATGGTGTCATTGGTGGCACTTCGTGTGTGTCTGTCATGATGCATCTTGACGCCTGTGTTTCATGCATGTCTTCCATGATGTGTGTGTGTGTCGTTACTATGTATGTGTTGCCTGATTTTGTAACTCTGTATGTATATATATATATATATATTTTTTTTTATTTTTTTTTTTTTGCTTTGTCGCTGTCTCCCGCGTTTGCGAGGTAGCGCAAGGAAACAGACGAAAGAAATGGCCCAACCCATCCCCATACACATGTATATACATACGTCCACACACACGCAAATATACATACCTACACAGCTTTCCATATATCGTATATATATCATGTCTTTCATCTTATGTATTGATTCACACACACACGCTCATATATACACTACCCTGCCCTTCCTACCCAACCTGAATCCTTTCTCCTCTCTCTGTATCCTTTCCTAACGCTGTCCTTCCTCTCCCAGTGTGCCTCTCCCAGTGTGCCTCTCCCACTATCTCCTCGGCCTGCCATGCCTCTATCCCCGCTCTCCATTCTCTCTCCCCTTCCTCAATCTCACCTCTCACTCAGTCCTCCGTTCTATCACTCTCACTCACTCTCCTCTCCCTCACAGCCCTCACACACACACACACACACACACACACACACCATCCTCGTCTTAAAACCTTTCGTACGCACTTCCTCGTAGCCTCTCTCTCTCTCTCTCTCTCTCTCTCTCTCTCTCTCTCTCTCTCTCTCTCTCTCTCTCTCTCTCTCTCTCTCTCTCTCTCTCTTCTCTCTCTTCTCTCTCTCTCTCTCTCTCTCTCTCTCTCTCTCTCTCTCTCTCTCTCTCTCTCCTTCCTGCTAGCTGGTTGGCTGGCTAGCTAGTGGCTGGCTGGCTTGCTCTCTCTCTCTCTCTCTCTCTCTCTCTCTCTCTCTCTCTCTCTCTCTCTCTCTCTCTCTCTCTCTCTCTCCTTCCTGCTAGCTGGTTGGCTGGCTAGCTAGTGGCTGGCTGGCTTGCTCTCTCTCTCTCTCTCTCTCTCTCTCTCTCTCTCTCTCTCTCTCTCTCTCTCTCTCTCTCTCTCTCTCTCCCTCCTTCCTGCTAGCTGGCTGGCTGGCTAGCTAGTGGCTGGCTGGCTTGCTCTCTCTCTCTCTCTCTCTCTCTCTCTCTCTCTCTCTCTCTCTCTCTCTCTCTCTCTCTCTCTCTCTCTCCAACCTTCGAACCTGCGGAAGGTTGTGTCTACTTCATGTCATCATGGAGAGTGATGCCTTCATATCTAAAAGCGCTCTCACAGGGACGTGTTTTGAAAGGCGCAGTTAAGTTTTAATGTCTAGGGCGCGTCGGTCCCGATAACGTAACGTGTCCGTGTAACCAGGGTCGAGGGGCAGCAGTTCTCCTTAAGCGGGGTTGGGACTGTGGCTGCGGTCCTCTTAAACGGAGGTGATGGGGAGGAATTCTCTTAAACGGGGTTTCAAGACGTGTCCATGTAAACGAGGGTGTAGAGTGATAATCCTTTTAAACGGGATTACGACAGTAGTGTTTACGTAAATGAAGTTGAGGGGTAGTAATTCTCTTAACCGGGGTTGCGACTGTGTCGTCCATGTTAACGAAGTTGAGGGGCAATGATTCTCTTATATGGGTTTTTTACTTTAGTTTCCTCTGAAACGGGGTTAAAGACCAGTAATTCACTTAAACGGGGCTGTGATTGCACTGTCCTCATTAACGAGGGTATAGGGCGAGCATTCTCTAAAACGGGGTTGCGACTATAACATCCATATAAACGAGGGTGCGGCTGAAGGGCTGAATGATTCCATTAAAAGGGGTTATAATGCAGTAGTTCGCTATAAAGGGAGTGAGCAAAGAATGAAGTACTTCGTTAGGTTAGGTTGTGTGGTACAGAAGTTCGCTAAATCGAGGGTCATACAGTAATTCGTACATACAGGAGTTTCGTTTCCAATTGGGGCTGTACTGCTGCAATCGTTCGTTTAAACGAGAATGATTCTCTCTCTCTCTCTCTCTCTCTCTCTCTCTCTCTCTCTCTCTCTCTCTCTCTCTCTCTCTCTCTCTCTGTGCTGTGTGTGTGTGTGTGTGTGTGTGTGTGTGTGTGTGTGTGTGTGTGTTCGTACCTTCCCCTTCTCTGATTGGACGCTTTGACACAAGCGAATAAACGAAGTTTGACGTACAGTGCGGATCAACGAGAGTTTACTGCCAGTGTATGGTATGGATGAACGAGGGTTTACCGCCAGTGTATGATACGGATTAACGAGGGTTTACTGCCAGTGTATGGTATGGATTAACAAGGTTTAACTGCGTTAGTATAACACGGTTAAACGATCGTTAACCCTCAGGGTATAGTTCGATTAAACGAAAAGTTTTGCTGCCACGGTAAGTTTACGCGGAGGACAGACGACAGACCTCCAGGTAAACTAGGATGAAACACGCGTCCAGGTAAACTCGGATGGAACACAGGCGTCCAGGTAAACTCGGATGGAACACAGGCGTCTAGGTAAACTTGGATGAAACGCAGGCATCCAGGTAAACTAGGATGAAACACAGACGTCCAGGTAAACTAGGATGAAACACAGGCGTCCAGGTAAACTAGGATGAAACACAGGCGTCCAGGTAAACTAGGATGAAACACAGGCGTCCAGGTAAACTAGGATGAAACACAGGCGTCCAAGTAAACTAGGATGAAACACAGGCGTCCAGGTAAACTAGGATGAAACACAGGCGTCCAGGTAAACTAGGATGAAACACAGGCGTCCAGGTAAACTCGGATGGAACACAGGCGTCTAGGTAAACTAGGATAAAACACAGGCATCCAGGTAAACTCGGATGAAACACAGGCATCTAGGTAAACTAGGATGAAACACAGGCGTCCAGGTAAACTCGGATGGAACACAGGCGTCTAGGTAAACTAGGATAAAACACAGGCATCCAGGTAAACTCGGATGAAACACAGGCGTCTAGGTAAACTAGGATGAAACACAGGCGTCCAGGTAAACTAGGATGAAACACAGGCCTCCAAGTAAAGTAGGATGAAACACAGGCGACCAGGTAAACTAGGATGAAACACAGGCGTCCAGGTAAACCAGAATGAAACACAAACATCCAGGTAAACCAGAATGAAACACAGACGTCGAGGTGAACTAGAATGAAACAGTATATATTTTTTTTTTCAGGTAAACCTGGAATTGAAACACAGATATCCATGTGGACTTGTGAGTTCAAGGAAGCAGACCCAGCCTGGGTAATATCTGTATAGTTTAATCGGTAGGTTACACAGCGAGTGAAATGCCACCTTTGGGCTCAGTCTGTCTCACTGGGAGTACAGCCACGCCAGAGAACTCCCCACGTCAAAGGCGTCCACATCTCCCTGTCACTGGACGGAGCGCACAGCCCTGGGTCGCGGAAACTTCGTCCCTTGGGACAGTTATGAATAATTGAAATAGGTTAATATCGAAATGGATGAGCTTGTATACTCTCTTATGTGTATACTTATAAATGTTGATGTAAACCCTTTTAGGTTTATGCATATATATACCGAAATGGCTATAGTGTCTTCTTTAACGGGGTTGAAGGCCGGTAATTCACTTAAACGGGGCTGTGATTGTACTGTCCTCATTAACGGGGGTGAAGGGCAGTCATTCCTTAAACGGGATTGCGTTATAGCGTCCATATAAATGAGGGTGCGACTGAAGGGCGAAATGATTCTCTTAAAAGGGGGTGTATAATGGAGTACTTCGCTATAAAGGGAGTGTACTAAAGAATAGCTTATTAGGTCAGTTGTATACCATAGAAGTTCGCTAAATCGGGAGTGATATACGGTCTTTCGAACTCATAAGTTGGTTGTATCGCTATTCTTCGTATAAACGGAAATGATTTACTATATATGTATTATATATATATACTATATATATATATATATATATATATATATATATATATATATATATATATATATATATGTATATATATATATATATATATATATATATATATATATATATATATATATATATATATATATTATCCCTGGGGATAGGGGATTAAGAATACTTCCCACGTATTCCCTGCGCGTCGTAGAAGGCGACTAAAAGGGGAGGGAGCGGGGGGCTGGAAATCCTCCCCTCTCGGTTTTTTTTTTTTTTTTTCCAAAAGAAGGAACAGAGTGGGGCCAGGTGAGGATATTCCACAAAGGCCCAGTCCTCTGTTCTTAACGCTACCTCGCTAACGCGGGAAATGGCGTATATATAGATTGGAACATATGCGTCTCAACGGATAACACTCAATGCTTGGCTAGTGGGGCTTACGCCATTACAGCCACCGTCAGCACGTGGGAGAAACCTCACAGCGTGACCCTTTGCCCTTTAACCTGACCCCCCTTAAGGATCAGGTCATTGTCCAGGCCATCATGCCAAAGGGTCGCACCGTTGTGCCCAAGGGTCGTTTCGTTCGTAATCAAGGAGTTAATACCGCGTGTGTGTGTGTGTGTGTGTGTGTTGCGGTTGGTTTTTATGACCCGTTTTCTAATTTCTCTACACGTCTCGCGATTCAGTTGGGCAAAACCACACACACAGCTTTGATGCCGTTATCCTTATCGTCATTACTCTCCTTCTTCCCGTTTTCCTCTCTCTTCCAGACTTAACTAACGAGTACAGGTTTGTTTACACGAACCTGTCCGAATGCAGTGTTGCTTTCCGTCAGATATAAGACCCCAAGAAGCGAATATTGTTATTATTTCTCTCTACTCAGAGGAATTATTACGAGTCATTAAGGGCCTTTAAACAGATGTTCCGTAATGATAAAAGATTAAACGATAAGAAATAAAGTTAATTATTTTTGGTAAATTATTTACGTAGTCTTGGATCAAGACGACGTTCGAGACGCAGGTAACGTCACCCGGCGTCGTTCAAGATTCGAAGCACTGGTCGAGCGAGCGGTTCGGTGGTTCGCACTACGTGTAGGGCGTGTGAATCATCACCGAAGCTTCGAAGGGTCCGGATCATCAGCAGAACGTTTGTCTCCGTCGCGAGTGGTTTCGTTTACCTGTTCCTTGTGTGCCGGTGTCCGTGTTTCTGACGTGTTTTCGTCCGCATTGTTGTGGAAATGTTAGATCAAACATCCACAAGTCAACCTCGAGGAGACGTTGTGGTGAACTGCAGACGGAAAAGTGTGTAAGACGATTAATTTGGGACAGACACTCGTGGGGCAAGACGGGAGGTGTGTGTGGTTCCTCGTCCACCCTGACGAAGCGTTCAACTCACAAAGGTAAATATATACACACACATATGTGTTCAGGTCAAGATTTATCTGTCATTGTGTTGATCTCATTGCGAAACTCGAGAGTAAAATTTTAAAGGAAATTTTCGCGCGGTGACATTTGCTAGACTTTTAGATTTTTAATCTTGCGGGAAAACAGATGTAGACAAGATGTTGAAGTACGAGGTAAAATGATATGATTACATAAACTAGACAAACTTGTGTTTGTCATAGCCATGTCTATGATTCAACCCTACGTAACCAACCAGTAAAGATGATAATGAAAGTTTCCTTCAAAATTTTCTATCAAAACCGTTATCTGTTGTACTGCGTTATCTGTTGTACTACGTTATTTGTTGTACTGCGTTATCTGTTGTACTGCGTTATCTGTTGTACTGCGTTATCTGTTGTACTGTTGCTGAGGGGGTCGATTTGTTCTGTCTTATGTCTGTTTGTCTGTATGTTTTTCAGTCTTTCCCTCGGAGAGAATTCCGGTAACAGTAACATTCAGTGCTCTTGTGCCTGCACAAGTTCCAGTTTTGACGTACCGACATTCCGGCAGCGTATAGGTCAGAGGTCAAGGTCACGGGTCGTGGAGAGGCGCACCTGGGGTGACCGTCGTATTTCCCAGCGATCAGTACGTGGGGGTTTACCGGCCGGTCATATATACAAAGTCCTTTCGCTTGGTAGATTACATGGCGTCCTTGTTGTCCACGAAGATTGTAAAAACAACTTGGAATCTTCGTGGTAGTTGAACCCAGCTGAAGCCCATCTTGTAGTGTTGCTTCTAAATCATTTCTAGCACAAATGCTAGGTAGATTAAACGTTTTTTTTATTTCATTTTTCAAATCATTATTAGCGTTTATATTAATGCTTTGACACCCGAGCGATCGAGCGTTAGGTCGTCGGCGGGAAAAGTGTGTATTAACGTTTCTAGTTCGCTATAAGCTCGCGTTGTCTCAGAAATATATAAGACGTGTGAAGTAGTGAAGAAAAAAGAAAGGAAGTCAGGTGGAGCGGCCTTCTGTATCCCTGCAGTTAAGTAATGAACGTCATATTTCAAAATAGAAAATTCGTCTTTTGCGTTTTTTTCATAACCGCATTTTCTGTTCGAACCCGTGTGTTCATGACGTGGTCAAGCCTTCGTCCTTAGGAACACAAGAGATACACAGGGTATGTGAGGGACGGTGTATATGTGAACAGGGGACCCTCCTCCTCCTCTCTGTGGGATCGGCTCATATCATCCCAGGTCAGTTAAGGGAAGGATAGGTTAGCTTAGGGTAAGTTTTGGGTTTACTTTTTCCATAAGTGAGGATGGGCCAGGTTAGGTTAGGAGGATAGGTTAGGTGTAAGTTTGGGTTTACACGTTTCCATACGTGAGGATAGGCCAGGTTAGGATAAGGTGGGTTGGTTATGTTACGTTACGCGAGGATGGGTTAGGTCGCATTACGTGACATGAGGATAGGCCAGTTAAGGTTAGGTTAAGACACGTTTGGTTGGTTTGGTAACGTTCCGTGAGGATAGGTCGGGTTAGGTCAGGTCAACACAGGCTAGTAGGCAAAGTTAGGTTAGGTTAACACAGGCTAGGTTAGGTCAGGTTAGCTTAGGTCAGGTCAGGTTAGGTTAAGATTAGGTTAAGACAGGCTATCAAGGTCAGGTCAGGTTAGGTTAGGTCAGGTTAAGACAGGCTATCAAGGTCAGGTCAGGTTAGGTCGTGTGTACAGGATCACGTGCATCCGTCAAAGCTCTGTTAGTTATGCGTCGATGCATTTGCCTTCAAGAATGAAAAAAAAATAAAGAATGTTTAAATGTCAGAAATGAACGTAAGCGCGTCGATGCTCCTGATTGCAATACTGAATTACCTCAAATGATCTTATTAATCATAAAACTTTAATGAAAAATAGCGACGTATTGTGGTTGAGCCGAACGTGTTTCATTTCCATGAAGGGAGGGGGAAAAAAATTGCAAACGCTCACATAAAAACAACTCATTCTTTGTTACAAACAAAACCTTTTGTATTTACCTTGCGTTAATTGGCTAATTATCTTCCACTCGTTACTCCTAACCAGTGCGGTCATGGAGCTGTAATTAAGAGTTGAACTACAGGAATTAGAATATATATATATATATATATATATATCTGACCGATTTGCCTGAGGTCACCACGAAACTCCGAGTGTTTACGTTAAGTGATCGTGGTGGGCAGCCTCCTAGACGTACAGCGAAGATCCTGCACTCCAGATGGTTAACGATAACAACTTTATCAATACGGGACTTATGGGTGAAAATCCCGGTGGAACGACACCTTGGAAATAGAAAACGGTAGGCAAATAGAGGGAAAGCTATGGTAATACAATGATCGGATGATAGTATGGGAAGCTATGGTAATACGATGATTGGGTGGTAGTACGGGATGTGTGTAACTGTATGATAACAAGTGAGAGGAGGTGTGTGAGGAGGATAGCCGGCCAGACGCGAGGATAAAACTGTGACGTGAAAAGTTCATAATGGCGCCGGTTGCGTGAAGTTCGTGGCTGAAATTAACCCATCCAGGAATGACGGATAGGCTTGTCTTTCCCCCTCCCCAACCCCCGTTTCGTTTTACATGAGGGAGGGGGATATATATATATATATATATATATATATATATATATATATATATGTTATATTATATTTTGTCGCTGTCTCCCGCGTTAGCGAGGTAGCGCAAGGAAACAGATGAAAGAATGGCCCAACCCACATACATATACATGTATATACATACACGTCCACACACACACATATACATACCTATACATTTCAACGTATACATATATATACAGACGCAGACATATACATGTATACACATGTACATAATTCATACTTGCTGCGTTTATTCTTTCTCGTCGCCACCCCGCCACACGTGAAATGACAACCCCCTCCCCCCGCACGCGCGCGAGGTAGCGTTAATGGGATGGCCTTGATTAGGGTCTCCTGCTGCTTTTGCCGTCTCGGCTAACAAAAAAAGAAATAAGATTAAAAATCATAACTCTGCCTCACACTTCCTCCCCACTTCCTAAACCTATAGAACACTGACAGAACACATACACGCTGAAATAGCTGGACAAACACTAAACAACCACTTTCCAACTCACTGTTAAACTTCACCTCACCTTAAGTACACCAGTCAGTAAGGCATGTGTACGAGTAGGAAGAGAGGAGGGTGAGTGGTTCCATGTGATGGTGGGTCTTCGGCAAGGGTGTGTGTGTGTTGTCGATGGGGGGTGATGGAGGTAAATGTGAGTGTACTGGAGAGAGAGGGTTTACAGTCTGTTAAGGGTGGTGTGGTTAGGGTTAAGAGTAATTCGTTCATTTGCTGTTTGCGGATGAGAAACTGCTTATGTTGGTGTCTGAGTCTGGAAGAGTGTACGAAAAGATGATGTTCAAAGTTTACTTGACTAAATGTAATGGTTTTAAGTTTGGCATGGTAGGAGACTGAAGTATGATTTTGATTTAGAGAGAACCTGAGGGAAGGAGAGTGGTTGAGATACCTGAGAGTGGACATGGTAGTGGATGGAAGTATGGAAGCTAAGGTGAAGCATAGGGGGAGTGAGGGGACGAAGGTTCTGGGTGCAATGTGTGCGGGCAATTATTAATATGTTTATTGGTGTAGTAGTCTCGATGGTGCTGTAATGGATGCAAAACGTGGACCCCGGTTGATAAAGGACGGAAGTGGGTGGATGTGTTGGAAATTAGATGCTTAAGGATAACATTAGGGGTGAGAAGGATTGCTCGAGTAAGGAGTAATGGAGTGAGAGAGAGGTGTGGCAATAAGAAGAATATGGATGAGAGAGCTGAGGGAGATGTGCTTAAGTGGTGTCGTGTCGGCCACTGTGTGAAAACGAAAACAGGCAAAAGATAAACAGAGAAAGGGAGAAAGGCAAGAGAAAGAGAACATAAATGCCTTAGATAGGAAAGGGAGAAGAGAAAACGTGTTTAAAAAATGTGTAAGAAAAGAATATATGGTGGGTGTGGGGGATGAGTGGAGGTACAGATGGAAATTCAGTAATATCAGTAGATCATCCCCGGTCGGGATATAAAACTACAAGCACTACCCCTTATTTAATCATGATCTGCTTGTCGCATAAATTCTAATTTCACTTCCAAACATAATCCGAGTTTCTGTGAAATCAGCAACACGTAAATTATGGCAAATTTTTTTTGAGGTGAGGGAGAATTAGGAAATATATATACGTATATATATTTTTTTTTTCTAAGCAACGTACGTTTTTATGTAATGTTTTTAAGATGGTCTTTTTTTGATAATTTTATTCAGGCGAGGTCTTTTTTTTTTCCTCTTTCTTTTAAAGCAAGACTGATAATTCCTGAAAATTTTCTTGGGTGATCGAATAAACAGATCATCAGCCAATTGCAGGACAGGTTACAGATGACGTCATGGGCTAGAGGATATGTCTCTCATTGGCTCGTCACTTTCCTAACGGAAAATGAATAATTTTATTTATCAACGGACATTTGTTAATAACTTAGAAAATGAAACTTGAGACTTAGAAAAGAAAACTTATAACAATACACTCTCACTATATGAGACTTAAATGGAGTAACACGTAGAAAAAATAACGCTGACAAAGAAAATGACAACGATGACAGACGACGATATTTAGGGGTAACTCCTCTTAATGTTCGCTTCACCGCTGCTAACATGGGCATGGGGTAGCTTTAAACGCTGCCAGCGATGGTGGGCATGTTTTTAAACGCTGCCAGCGTTGACGTATGTGTCGTTAAATATGCTACCGTTGGCATGGGCGGTATTATACGCTGCCTACGTGGTCATTGGAAGCTATAAACGCTGCCGGCGTTTTTTGTTATTGGTTTGCTTTAAACGCTGCTGGCATTAATATGGGTTCCTTTAAACATTGAC
Source organism: Panulirus ornatus (assembly GCF_036320965.1). Lineage (NCBI taxonomy): Eukaryota > Metazoa > Arthropoda > Malacostraca > Decapoda > Palinuridae > Panulirus > Panulirus ornatus. The sequence continues at coordinate 9,706,092 of NC_092232.1, forward strand.
ATGATTGCCAAGGATACCTTCCAGTTCCTCCAGCGTTGGTAGGGATTGCCTTAAACGCTGCCAGCGTGCTTGTGACACTTTAAACGCTGATTTTTTTTGTTATTGTTCAGTAGTGAAAACATCTGCTGCCGTGGTGTTGAAAGGTTTTGATATCGATCTTGAAAGCTACATAAGACTTTAACACAGGAGGTTTAATTTATTTAGATTAACATGTACGTTATAT
>NC_092232.1:9711314-9718814 GCF_036320965.1 Panulirus ornatus
AGAATCATACAGACGGACTAGTTTAATCCTGGTCTCATGATGTCTGACGAGTGATGTTGGAGGAGGTGGTGTGGGTGACGTGTGGCGCAGCTCCGACGTTCATAGTGAGGAGGGATGAAGAACCAACTTTGCACCTCGTTCCTTCCTGACTCTCCTCCCCCTTCTTCAGCCACACACACACACACTGTACCATCTGATTGGCAGAAGGTGTATAGTTTACATACGTCTCTCCTCGCGATATCAGTCACCTGACATGACATGGGAGTATTTAAGACGCGACTTCGTTTGCCGGTGGCAGTTCCCGATGTGTATTTATCATTCACGAAGCCTTAGGTCGGCCGCTTCTCCACCTGAATTAATCTTTTAAGGGAACAGACTCGGTCGATGGAAGCTGAAATTCTCAAGGGTTTGCAAGGCTCTGTTCCTGCTGTTCCTTGGCCATCACGAAGCAGTGTTCCTACTGTTCCCATGGCCATCGCGAGGCATAGACTTCCACCATCTGGAAGGTGACCAATGGAATGGACGTCGTTGGAGCTGCATCAGAGAGAAAGAGAACGAAGTGGATAATGATGGGGAGTCTACCACCGGTGGACTAGCAGGCGGGGCCCGACCCCCATCACCGGGAGAACTGTTTGAAAGCAACACCAGTGCCCGCCGCCTGGAAGGTCGGGTGCCTCAAGGAGCTGTGCTGGGGTGCCGCAAGGAGCTGCGCTGGGGTGCCGCAAGGAGCTGCGCTGGGTCCAGCTTTATTCTTGCACATGCGATGGTGGTTCGTCGTTCACCCTTCTCCAGGTTGAAGCATTCATCACTCGGTGCTCTCTGGTGAAGACTGACGCTCACCCTCCAGCACACAAGATTATTGGACAGGAACACATTCCAAGTCCCAATTAAACCCGTCCCTCCGCTAATTCAGCCTTAGGGAAGGAATTTACCCCCCTTTATTTTCTTTCTCCGCTAAAACTATCGGTGTTTTAAATCTTTAAATATCGAATAACTTTGGGAAACAGTTCGATGGCCTTTCTCACTAAGAGCTCAACGAATTTCTTACTGCCATCCTCCGAAAGGCAGACTTACTTGAAATATTCACAGGGAGCAGGGAGGTACTACGGAAGGAGAGGGAAAATAGATATATTTGGATATATTTCTGGTTCTAATTAGAGGGACGACATAAGATCTTTATCAGTCGTGTATAAATCTTTGTTAGACTAAAATAGATTTAGATTAGGCTGTGATACAAGGGGCGATCGCTGACGAAAAAATGGAAGCACTGACACGCACTGCAAGCACCGACAAGCAAATTGAACGCCGACAAGCAATATGAGCATCACCTTGCAATACAAGCGCTGACAAGCAATGCGAATACAGTCCTGAAGAGGAGGGGAAGCAGTAGAAGAAAGGTGTGAATAGGAAAACGAAAAAGAAGAGAAGGAAAAAGAAGATGGGGTGTCTTACAGTTAGAGTTCCTGTGACCGGTCCACGGGTATTTCTGACACACACACACACACACACACACACACACACACACACACACCAGAATAATACCATAACCTGAGGGTGTGGAGGCCGAAGACGAAGAACGAAGAGGAGGAGGAGCTGTCCCGCTTTGCCTCGCCTCCGTCGCAGGTAGTGACCACAAGACGTTATCGAAGGCAATTAAGACGGCACAGGACACGATAGCGGCGGACCTCCACCTACCCCTGTGACGCCCCGTCCTGTAGACTGCCTGAATAAATGTGTCGATACACGATCTGGGCGACAGGCCAGCCAGCCTGCCCACTGGTCTCCCAGCGTCGAGTGGGAGAGAAGAGGCCTTGTTTGGGGTGGCCTGAAGGTGACGTGTGGGCGAGATGGTTGTCGTGATATATTTATATGTGTGTGTGTATATATATATATATATATATATATATATATATATATATATATATATATATATATATATATATATATAACTATATGAGAGAGAGAGAGAGAGAGAGATTCTGGCAGGCAATCGGATGATAATACACTGTTGAGGAATTACAGGTATTTCAGAACTGGGAGGTCATGATAGTTGCTAGTTAACTCATCACACGAGAGCTTTTTAAGAATAGGGAGAGCTGGATGTTTCCACACTCTGGATAACCATATGGATGAGGTACATCTAGATAGACTGGATGGCGGATATGCAGGGATGTTCACAGAGTAAATAATGTGGTTTATACGTTATGAACTTAATCGAACGTTAAGTTATGACTAGTTACGGTAATACAGTAGTGGACGTACCACATAGCCTAACTAACATCAAATTAAGCTGTGCGCTGCATCGCTGTGCACTTGTGCATAGGGTGGTTACGCAGTTCACATTGCCAGGTATGGGACTGTTGGTCGAAGAGGTTGGACAGGCTCAGCGAGACGAAGGTCTCTTGGTAGGTGGTGTAAGATGGGCCCAGGGTGATTTGCATGGCCCTTTTTGGCACTCTTTCTAGCTGGTCCTTTTGTGTAGCTGTTGGTGAGGAGGACCAGGATGGGGAGGCGTTGGTAGAGTGAAGATGGTGTAGACATTCCTGAGCCCAGATGGTGGTACTCCTAGTGATCTCAGTCGGCGGAGAAGGTACAGACGGTATAAGGAAGATTTGAACCGTCGCCTATAGTGACACCAAGCAGTTTGAAGTCTCTGACTGCCCGGAGGATGTCAGGGTCTAGTGTGAATGTCAGGGGGGCAGGCAGATGTATGAACCCAGGTTGATGTGCATCATCACAGTCATGGTGTGGTTGATGGTGACGTCGCTGGCCGGTGTCCACTCTAAGGGTTATTGATGATGTGCTGAAGCGCGCTGACGTCAGGAGAGTTGTTGATAGTGATGCCAGAGGTGGAGATATTTGTGTGTGTGTGTGTGTGTGTGTGTGTGTGTGTGTGTGTATAATCAACTGCAGAATAACATGAATAAACGAGTACAGCTGAACAGAAAACTTTTTATGAATATAATTAGATATATTGATAGATAAATGTAGATAAAAGTGAAAAAGGTAAATTTGTATATGTATAGGTAGATTAGATTGATATAAAGTATTAAAGAATACTCGTTCCCCACATATACTGAACAACACATGACCTGAAGTGTGGGTAAGGGATGGCCACAGGTGTTGGAGGGGAGATGTTCCTGGTACGAGAACGAGGTTTCATCTGGCAGCTTATTCCACGCATCAACAATGTCGTTGGTAAACACGATATTTCGAACAGTCCAGATTAACTCTTTTTTTTTTAAGTTTTTAATCGAATTCCTCTAGTCGGTAATGTTTTTATCATTACTGTCAAGAAATATTCAGTATATCATTGCGTTGTTGAATCCTTCAAGGGTTTTGAAACATTCCATTAACATGCCCGGGAGGCGCGTCTTGCTTAGAACACGTTTACATCTCGCAGTCTTGTCTCGTATGGTTTTGGTGCGCAGGGAGGGAATCAACTATGTTGCTCTTCGCTGCACACCTTCCAGTTTTAAGAACGTCCTCGCATAATTGTAGGGCTCCGAAACCGGACTGCACATTCGTGGTGTGGTCTAACCAGACTTAGGTATAGTGGCAATATCACATCCTTGCTTTTTCTACGTCAGATTTCTCTCTCTGTAGATCCTAACATCCTATTTGCTCATCACCTGACCCTGGAAAAGGTGAGATAGCGTATCCTCCTCCCTCCTCACCCTGACCACCTGGTATGGATGACGCCCTACCCACCTCGCTGTTCACCTCGCCTCCTCCTCCTCCTCCTCCTCCTCCTCAACACCCGAGTTGTCGTGTATACTCGCCACCCGCGACTGGCACAGCGGTTGAAGGGTATTATAGACTTACCCCTTCATGAAAAGATTGTGTCGCTTTTTTTTTTTTTTTCCTTGAATTGAACTCTCGCCAGGAGATTCTTAATGCATTGGCGAAATGTCGTGTGCAAAAGTCAGTGAATTATGGAGAGCCTCCTCCTCAATCAAGGACGAGTCCTGATACATAGTGGAAATGTTTCTGGAAGAGTAAACAGCTGTGGGAGCCTGGTGGACGTTAATAGAATATGTACACCTGAGAGTGTGGTAAATATACGTTGTGTGTGTGTGTGTGTGTGTGTATGTGTGAGTGTGTGTGTGTGTGGGTGTAATCACCTGATTACCTATGGGTAATTACCTAATTGAACCGTACGAGGAGGGAGTTCTGCATACTTGGTGCCCCATCTCTTGAACTTCCTCTACTATCGTAAAGCATTTTGAACGTGTGTGTGTGTGCCGTCCACGTTCATTATCTCGTAATGCACTTTATCCCGCTCATCCGCCGCCCTTATGTTATAAAAAGTAAATCTTTACGTCTTTCCTAGCAACATTCTTTCTTACTTTTATGTTATGGTTTCTGATTCTTCTGCCCTTGCATCTTTTGAAGAATTGTCCACTGTTGTGGTCATCAGATTGGTTTAAAAACAGGAAGGTTTTGATCGGTCACAGAGAAAGGTTAGACGCCTCAAACAGCCCTTCTTGGGAGAAAGAAAGGGTATTGTCTTTGTTACCCTCCTCTGGACCTTCTCTATTGATTCTTTGTTCACCTATAAGTGCGTTGACCAAACCTGAGCAGCATATTCTAGTTTAGGTCTTAAGCAGGATGTGAACTTCAGTTCCAGCATTTGCCATCAGCTACTTTTGTCACCTTTACATCATCCTCCACAACTCATCCTTTTCATTCCCCTCAGTCCGAGTAGCCGCTCCTTAGCTGACAGTTTACTCCTGATGAGTTTATGGAAGAGTCGTAGATTGCCTCCTGCCTCATACTCACGATATTCCCTGAAGTACCTCTGATCCTCCTCTCTTGGTCTTAGTGCTTTCGTTGCTTGCACGCTTAAAGCACTTTACCGATGATGGCTGGCGGCTGGCTTGGATGACGGCTGTTTCGTTTCCACAACAAATCGCCTCAGCTCCTTCTCGTTTTAACTTTTTTTTTTTCATTACCTTCGCCACTTTCTTTTCTCTCTCTCTCTTTTTCTCGCCTCACCTCTGTATTTGTGCCTGAAGATAACAAGATTCCTACCACAGCTCCTTTGTAGATTTGAGTGGAGCTTCCAGCACAATGCCCTCCTCTCTGGCTTCTGAGCTCCATTTTCCAGTTTGTATTACCATAGAGAGTGCCCGAGTTCTGCATGATGTCCGCGATTACACCTCTCCTGTGAGTCGGGCTTCCACTGCTCGGCTTGTGACGTCTTCAGTGGCGTGGCGTGTGTGAAGATCAGATCCCACTGATGATGGTCGTCATAGTGTGTCTGGTGACCCACTGGTGTGTAGCAGATTCTCGCGTCTACCCTCTGAAGACCTTGTGTGTGTGTGTGTGTGTGTGTGTGTGTGTGTGTGTGTGTGTGATGAGAATCTGTATCATCATAGTCAGTTTAAACCCTCCCACATAACCAGTTCCATACCAGCTTTGAGCATTGCGTGCCTCACTGCTTGATACACCGTCCTGGTTCTTCCTCCTTTTTGTTCATTTTCTACATTTATTCCGCTATAGTTACGTATATAAGTAGATATCCCTCCCTCCCCTCCTTCCCCACCTTCCCTCCTTCCCTCCCTCTTGGACATAAACCCACAACAGACCTGCCCTCCCTCCCTCCTCCTGGTTCTCGCACTTGACGTAATATTTCTAGCATGATAATAGAGAGCAGAAAACAGCAGTATTCCCGGAGGGTCGTGCTCACCCGGGCTTTGTGTCGGGCACAATAGCCGGTCCAATCCGGTTATGTGATAATGAGTGGCAAGCTAGTTTACATGGCCTGTAATACGCTTTGTCTATTTAACAAGTGTGTGTAGCCTGAACTTGTGTTTTCTGATATATATATATATATATATATATATATATATATATATATATATATATATATATATATATATATATATATGGGTGTTTCTGGGCTTCGCCTGCATGAGGTTGCACCGCAAGGGAAAAGTCTGCTCTGGCGAGGCTGTATCGATGGTAGTGTAGGTTCGTCAAAGGGCTTCCCACTCTGAAGGTGTCCGCATTTCCCTGCTACTGGAAGAAGAGCGGCCTTGGGCTATAAGTCGTCAGAAATAGACTCTAGATAACACGCTTTTATAGAGAATAAGGGAAATTATAAACGAAAGAACACACACACACACACACACACACATTCAAAACACTTGTCCGCCGTTTCCTACTCATGGATATACTGCCTGGGGCAGACGAGGAAATGCCTCATTCTCTCACATCCATTCTCTGACTGTCATGTATAGTGCCTCGAAACCACATCTCTCTAGCCACAACCAGGCTCCATAGAACCTCTCCGTGGTTTTCCCTGTTTTGATTCAGCCCATGGACCACAAGTCTCCAGTTTACTCTGTTCCATGCTGGTCTCACACCCCCTTGCATGTTCAGGCCCCGATCCCTCAAAGCATCTGTTACCCCACCCTTCTCTCTAGTTTTCGGTCTCACTCTTCTCTTCGTTCCATCCACTTCTGACATGCATATCCTCTTGGTTTGGCTCTCTACACTCATCCTCTCCATATGTCCAAACCTTTCAGCACACCCTCTACCATATTCTGTTTTGTTATTCATGGCCCACAGTTCGCATCCAAACAACACCGTCGGGAGTACAACACCATCAGACATGCCCAACTGTGCCCCGTCTTCTCCCACACTCCACAATGCACTCAGGACCTTGGTTCCCCCTCAGTCACCCTGTGACCTCCTTCAGCTCCCATGGTCTTATCCACTCGCAGGTTTTTAAAACACTCCACTTCATCTAGGCTCTCTCCATTCCATCACACACACACACACACACACACACACACACACACACACACACACACACACACACACACACACACACACACTGACCAACTTGTCTCCTAGCCCTGCAATAACTCAGTAACTTTACTTTTTTTCAAGCCCTGCTATAACTCAGTAACTTTACTTTTATTCATTAAATCCCAACTTTTTCCTCTCACACACTCACCGAAACTTAGACGCCAGTTTCTGCAATTTCTCACTCGGATCTGCCACAACAGCCGTGTCATCAGCAAACAACAGCTGACTCACTTCCCAGGGCCTTTCCCCCCTCCGTAACAGATTACAAATTCGTCCCATCTTTCCAAGACCCTTGCATTTACCTTACCTACCACTCCATCGATAAGCAGATTGAACAGCCGTGGTGTCATCACACACCCTTGTCGCAGATCTTCCTTCACCTGGAACAATTCGGCCCTCTTCTCTTCCTACTCGCACACCTACCCTCTTGCAAGAAACTCTCCACTCTTCCTTAGTAGTTTTCCTCCTCCACCATATATTCTAAACACCTTCCGGAGACCATCTCTGTCAACCCTATCACACACCGTCTGCATATTCATAAATCCCACATTCCTCCTGTTTCTCTGGGTGTTTCTCGTAAAGAATGTCCAAAGCAACTATTGTTTGGGAAGTTGTGAATACAACCTGTCTTCTTTTTTGTAAATGATTCACACACTAATATAAGTGAATTTTCAAATGTCA
>NC_092232.1:9723814-9731314 GCF_036320965.1 Panulirus ornatus
ACACACACACACACATGGATAAATTGACTCATCCAAAACAATCCAGACATACCCAGAATATTTCTGATCAACTTTCAACAACCCTGACTCACCCATGATGTCTGTGAGTAACAACACAACACCCTTGACCCCCTCCACCTCCATACAACACTCCTGACTCCTCCACCCCCCATACAACACTCCTGACTCCTCCACCTCCATACAACACTCCTGACTCCTCCACCCCCCATACAACACCCCTGACTCCTCCACCCCCCATACAACACTCCTGACTCCTCCACCTCCATACAACACCCCTGACTCCTCCACCCCCCATACAACACTCCTGACTCCTCCACCCCCCATACAACACTCCTGACTCCTCCACCTCCATACAACACTCCTGACTCCTCCACCCCCATACAACACTCCTGACTCCTCCACCTCCCATACAACACTCCTGACTCCTCCACCCCCATACAACACTCCTGACTCCTCCACCCCCATACAACACTCCTGACTCCTCCACCCCCATACAACACTCCTGACTCCTCCACCCCCATACAACACTCCTGACTCCTCCACCCCCATACAACACTCCTGACTCCTCCACCCCCATACAACACTCCTGACTCCTCCACCCCCATACAACACTCCTGACTCCTCCACCCCCATACAACACTCCTGACTCCTCCACCTCCCATACAACACTCCTGACTCCTCCACCCCCATACAACACTCCTGACTCCTCCACCCCCATACAACACTCCTGACTCCTCCACCTCCCATACAACACTCCTGACTCCTCCACCCCCATACAACACTCCTGACTCCTCCATCCCCATACAACACTCCTGACTCCTCCACCCCCATACAACACTCCTGACTCCTCCACCCCCCATACAACACTCCTGACTCCTCCACCCCCCATACAACACTCCTGACTCCTCCACCCCCATACAACACTCCTGACTCCTCCACCCCCATACAACACTCCTGACTCCTCCACCCCCCATACAACAACCCTGACTCCTCCACCCCCATACAACACTCCTGACTCCTCCACCCCCATACAACACTCCTGACTCCTCCACCCCCATACAACACTCCTGACTCCTCCACCCCCATACAACACTCCTGACTCCTCCACCCCCCATACAACACTCCTGACTCCTCCACCCCCATACAACACTCCTGACTCCTCCACCTCCCATACAACACTCCTGACTCCTCCACCCCCCATACAACACTCCTGACTTCTCCACCCCCCATACAACACCCCTGACTCCTCCACAACCCCCTGACTTCCCCCCCCCCACAGCACCCCTAACACCACCCCCCACAGCACCCCTAACACCCCCACCCACAGCACCCCTAACATCACCCCCCCCCCGACAGCACCCCTAACATCACCCCCCCCCCGACAGCACCCCTAACATCACCCCCCCACAGCACCCCTAACACCACACCCCCACCCAAAGCACCCCCAGACTCCCTGCCCACCCTGGTGGGCCACCTTCACCAGAATCCTTTAATTAAGAAACTTTCTCCGTTCCTTCCTCTATTCATGAAGGAAAACGCGAAAATTCGACTCCCATTTTTTTTGATAATTTTTTTTTATCATTGTCTCCCTTTTTTTCCCCCATGAGTTTATTGTGATCTTTGGGAGTGACAGCCTCGTGGTGGGTTGACACTGCTTCTCTCTCTCTCTCTCTCTCTCTCTCTCTCTCTCTCTCTCTCTCTCTCTCTCTCCCTCCCTCCCCTAAACTACCAGAGGCGCGGGTTTAGAAGGGAGAGGGGAGTACAGGGAGGGTGGTAAGGTGGAGTGGGCTTAGGGAGGGAAGGGGGTTGTGGTACCGGCAGAGTGAGGGAGACGGTTGGTGGTGGAGGGGGGTCAAACAAAGGTATGTAGTAATAAAGAAGATCTGAGTAATAAAAGCCAGGTTTTTTTGGGCCCTATATATATATACCAGCACGTCCATTTTGTCAACCAGGGGCGGCGGGCGCCCCCCCCCCCTCCCCCTCGAAAGGCTATAAAAAAAAAAGGTGGGGGGGGGGGGCAAGTCAAAGCTATCCATCGAGGGATCGGTTATATGAAACATGCCTAAGGCAGAAACGCTGTACGAGTTTTGTGTTATTTTTTCCCCTCGCGCGCGCGCGTGTCTGTGTGTGTCTGTGTGTGTGTGTGTGTGGAGAGTTGACAAGCTTGTCTTCGCTTATTCCATCTTTTAGGTTTTCTTTCCTCTCTCTCTCTCTCTCTCTCTCTCTCTCTCTCTCTCTCTCTCTCTCTCTCTCTCTCTCACACACACACACACACACACACACACACACATACCTTGTATTGACTTTGTAATATTTTTCATCACATTTGCAATTTGTTTTTTCTTTGTCTCGCCATTTCTCTATCTATCTATCTATCTATCTATCTATCTATCTATATATATATATATATATATATATATATATATATATATATATATATATACTCTCTTGTATACGTACAACCCATGCGCTCGTCATCTCCTCTCAACTCGTATGTCTCCATGACAGACTCTCTCTGCATCAGGCTGCGTCAGTTCCCAGAATAGAGGAGTTTACCCTTCAGTGGCTCGTTTTTTGTGATGGGAATAGCATATTTCGTTTTCTATACGCTTTGAATTTCTTATGTTCTGCGATGAAATATAAGAAATCTCGTTTTTTATAGTGCAGTGTGGATGTCTTCAATTTTTTTTCTCATGATAGAATGTCGTATTTCTCGTGTTGTGTTGGTCGCATTGAATTTCGTATCTTCCTCGATAAAACAGGATTTCTCGTTTTCTATGATGACTCCATTTTCAGGATAAACTTCTCAAATGAATCTTTCTTGTCTCACGCGTTTACTGTCCTCGCCCAACCTCACAACTCCACTCAGACTCTTGTTTGGCCTCCGTTGGAAACTCGTTTTCTCTCCTTGAAACTATCATCACCTCGAGTGAATTCTGAGTTTTACATATATATATATATATATATATATATATATATATATATATATATATATATATACATATATATATATATATATATATATATATATATATATATATATATATATATATGTATGTATGTATGTATGTATGTATGTATGTATGTATGTATATATATATATATATATATATATATTTTTTTTTTTTTTTTTTTTTTTTTTTTATACTTTGTCGCCGTCTCCCGCGTTTGCGAGGTAGCGCAAGGAAACAGACGAAAGAAATGGCCCAACCCCCCCCCCCCCATACACATGTACATACACACGTCCACACACGCAAATATACATACCTACACAGCTTTCCATGGTTTACCCCAGACGCTTCACATGCCTTGCTTCAATCCACTGACAGCACGTCAACCCCTGTATACCACATGACTCCAATTCACTCTATTTCTTGCCCTCCTTTCACCCTCCTGCATGTTCAGGCCCCGATCACACAAAATCTTTTTCACTCCATCTTTCCACCTCCAATTTGGTCTCCCTCTTCTCCTCGTTCCCTCCACCTCCGACACATATATCCTCTTGGTCAATCTCTCCTCACTCATTCTCTCCATGTGCCCAAACCATTTCAAAACACCCTCTTCTGCTCTCTCAACCACGCTCTTTTTATTTCCACACATCTCTCTTACCCTTACGTTACTTACTCGATCAAACCACCTCACACCACACATTGTCCTCAAACATCTCATTTCCAGCACATCCATCCTCCTGCGCACATCTCTATCCATAGCCCACGCCTCGCAACCATACAACATTGTTGGAACCACTATTCCTCAAACATACCCATTTTTGCTTTCCGAGATAGTGTTCTCGACTTCCACACATTTTTCAAGGCTCCCAGAATTTTCGCCCCCTCCCCCACCCTATGATCCACTTCCGCTTCCATGGTTCCATCCGCTGACAGATCCACTCCCAGATATCTAAAACACTTCACTTCCTCCAGTTTTTCTCCATTCAAACTCACCTCCCAATTGACTTGACCCTCACCCCTACTGTACCTAATAACCTTGCTCTTATTCACATTTACTCTTAACTTTCTTCTTCCACACACTTTACCAAACTCAGTCACCAGCTTCTGCAGTTTCTCACATGAATCAGCCACCAGCGCTGTATCATCAGCGAACAACAACTGACTCACTTCCCAAGCTCTCTCATCCCCAACAGACTTCATACTTGCCCCTCTTTCCAGGACTCTTGCATTTACCTCCCTTACAACCCCATCCATAAACAAATTAAACAACCATGGAGACATCACACACCCCTGCCGCAAACCTACATTCACTGAGAACCAATCACTTTCCTCTCTTCCTACACGTACACATGCCTTACATCCTCGATAAAAACTTTTCACTGCTTCTAACAACTTGCCTCCCACACCATATATTCTTAATACCTTCCACAGAGCATCTCTATCAACTCTATCATATGCCTTCTCCAGATCCATAAATGCTACATACAAATCCATTTGCTTTTCTAAGTATTTCTCACATACATTCTTCAAAGCAAACACCTGATCCACACATCCTCTACCACTTCTGAAACCGCACTGCTCTTCCCCAATCTGATGCTCTGTACATGCCTTCACCCTCTCAATCAATACCCTCCCATATAATTTACCAGGAATACTCAACAAACTTATACCTCTGTAATTTGAGTACTCACTCTTATCCCCTTTGCCTTTGTACAATGGCACTATGCACGCATTCCGCCAATCCTCAGGCACCTCACCATGAGTCATACATACATTAAATAACCTTACCAACCAGTCAACAATACAGTCACCCCCTTTCTTAATAAATTCCACTGCAATACCATCCAAACCTGCTGCCTTGCCGGCTTTCATCTTCCGCAAAGCTTTTACTACCTCTTCTCTGTTTACCAAATCATTTTCCCTAACCCTCTCACTTTGCACACCACCTCGACCAAAACACCCTATATCTGCCACTCTGTCATCAGACACATTCAACAAACCTTCAAAATACTCATTCCATCTCCTTCTCACATCACCGCTACTTGTTATCACCTCCCCATTTACGCCCTTCACTGAAGTTCCCATTTGCTCCCTTGTCTTACGCACCCTATTTACCTCCTTCCAGAACATCTTTTTATTTTCCCTAAAATTTACTGATAGTCTCTCACCCCAACTCTCATTTGCCCTTTTTATATATATATATATATATATATATATATATATATATATATATATATATATGGTGTCACCAACTCGGCCATATTATTGGTGCTACAGTCCCATCACTGTACCTTTGTATTCAAAGGAGTTCACATTTTCCTGCTACTGGACGTAGCACAGGCTTGGGCCACAGGGAATCTTTATTATAGAATTTAAGAGGTCCTATTTGTTCTCCCATTTCTCTCTCTCTCTCTCTCTCTCTCTCTCTCTCTCTCTCTCTCTTAATTGTCACCAGTCATACTCCTCTCTCTCTTTTTCTGACTTCATGGCTGTCAAGTTTCTCTCCTTGCCCCCTTCGTAACATCCTTGTCCTGACACCTCCCTGTCTATCTACTATTCTCATAGTTCTTCCATACAACTTTCATATGTTGTTAAATCAATTTATATGAATATTTCTCCTGTCCTTTTTTTTTCCCCCTCTCTCTCTCTCCCGGTAACCTAAACTGTTCCTCATTTTGATATCCTGCCTTTCTGATATCATATCAAACCCCCCCCCCCTTCTTCGTAATCTTCCCCACAATGACGATGATTATCTTATCATGATAACGTAATCGCATGGCTGTGTTCGTCCACCCTCCTCGCAGTAGCAGGATGGGCCCTGTGTAATCCTTCCCTCCTTATCCGGGTATCCCTCTGTCGTCTCGGCCCCCAGCCTCCCCTCACCTCCCTCCCTCACCCCTCAACTACCCAGCCTCCCCTCACCTCCCTCCCTCACCTCCCTCCCTGTCCTCAACTACCCAGCCTCCCCTCACCTCCCTCCCTCACCTCCCTCCCTGTCCTCAACTACCCAGCCTCCCTTCACCTCACTCCCTCACCTCCCTCCCTGTCCTCAACTACCCAGCCTCCCTTCACCTCACTCCCTCACCTCCCTCCCTGTCCTCAACTACCCAGCCTCCCTTCACCTCACTCCCTCACCTCCCTCCCTGTCCTCAACTACCCAGCCTCCCCTCACCTCCCTCTCCCTGTCCTCAACTACCCAGCCTCCCCTCACCTCCCTCCCTCACCCCTCTCCCTGTCCTCAACCATTCCGGCCATTCCGTCACAAGCTCCCGAGCTCTCAGGAGGGAAGGTGGGGGGGGGGGGGGGGGGGGGGGGGGGGGGGGGGGGGGGGGGGGGAGAAAAAATATATGAAGGGATCTCTCAAAGAAGCGTCTCCCTACGTCTCTCTTGAGAGAACCATCTCCTCCCCCCGACCCTCCGTCGTTCCCCTTTGCTACCATCTCTCCCATCCTCAGTCTCTCCCATCCTCAGTTTCTCCCATCCTCAGTTTCTCCCATCCTCAGTTTCTCCCATCCTCTGTCTCTCCCATCCTCTGTCTCCCCCATCCTCTGTCTCTCCGAGAGAGAGAGAGAGGAGAGAGAGAGAGAGAGAGAGAGAGAGAGAGAGAGAGACGTTTGAGCCTCATGCCGTAAAGACCCATTCTGTCACCACCATCTCAAGGCTGGAGTGTCAAGAGACGAAAGGATAAAACAACACAAGATTAAAGATGGAACCAGTGTTAAGCTGTCGTGATTTTTTTGTGTTTGTTGTGTCTCACGCGCTTGGTCGTGGTGAGGTGAGGCCCTATACAACACAGGGTCTTGTGTATACACTCTCTCTCTCTCTCTCTCTCTCTTTGGGGTTAAGCTCCAGGTTCCCTGATTATTCGATTTCCGAGAAAAATTAAGTTTGTAATTCCATTCCCTGATATGATTGAAGGAATATATATATATATATATATATATATATATATATATATATATATATATATATATATATATATATATATAAACCTACCTTTGTTCATTATATTTGTATTGGTAAGGATGTGAAATATCCTAAATTGTTCGTATCTTCGCGTTTCATTTTACCTGTGCCCACCAGCGCGTTCGTGAATCACGGTTTCTTTTGTGACTTATCTAGATGGTACAATATATATGTATGTATATATATATATATATATATATATATATTGAAACTTGAATACTCATTCCAGATTGAATGGAAAGAAGGGATTAAGCTTCCTCGGAACTGTCTAAGAGTATAACATATAAACTGTTCCTGGAAGCTGATTACAATTTGATGTCAGTAGAAGACGTAAGCTCGGATTAAATCCATTCATTACAGTATTAAGGTCATGATATAAGGACTGTGTCCTTTATATATATATATATATATATATATATATATATATATATATATATATATATATATATTATATATATATATATATATATATATATAAAGTGGTCTTTGGGTTGTATAAGTACATAATAGGTGTTGCTGTTACGCAAACTCAGGACCCCATTTTGAAAAGAGTGAAGTGTGT
>NC_092232.1:9738814-9741314 GCF_036320965.1 Panulirus ornatus
CCGTGGTGTGCTGTGACAGTAGCAGGTCCCGTGTTTAATCGACACCCTTTAACGTTGGTGTTATTATCTATCGAACCGTAGGATAGATGGAGTTGAAGCTTGATGTTTTCATCTTTCTTTTTTTTTTTTTGTTTTTTTTTTTCCTCGTATTTACCTTTTCTCGTCCCATACAACCAGGACCAGATGACGACCGTCGTCCTGCCACCTGAGATCTTGGCTCGTTACGAGGAGGAAGGGGAGGAGGGAGGTGGGGTAGGGGTAGTGAAGGGTAAGGTGGGAAACAACCCTCCACCTCCCCCACCAGATCGAAGGGGGAGGGAGGTGGAATGAGAGGGGCAAGAGAGGATATATATATATATATATATATATATATATATATATATATATATATATATATATATATATATATATATATGTGTGTGTGTGTGTGTGTGTGTGTGTGTGTGTGTGTTTTACATATATATATATATATATATATATATATATATATATATATATATATATATATATATATATATATATATTATATATATATATATTATATATATATATTTATATATATATATATATATATATATATATATATATATATATATATATATATATATATATAGCCGGACTATCAGACCAGTATATGCAAAATAGTATATTTTCATGGTCATAAGAGAAAAGGATAACAGCTGCATTGACTTTCTGATAGAGTGTGGAGAGAGAGAGAGAGAGAGAGAGAGAGAGAGAGAGAGAGAGAGAGAGAGAGAGAGAGAGAGAGAGAGAGAGAGATTTGTACCTCCCTTACTAAAAAAAAAAAAAAGGGAAAAAAAAAATTACAGATCACCAGCAGCTAATGAACATGAACCGGAGGCCCCGCCGCCCTCCTCCCCCGCCAGCCAGCCAGCTCGGACCACAGATCCTTAAATCACCCGGGGGGGGGGGGGGGGGGGGGTTATGGGTTTAACTTCCACCCCCCCCCCCCCACACACACACACACACAACACACACACACACACACACACTCTCTCCCTTGCTCCTGTGTATATATAGTAATTAACATCGTCTCTCCCCCCACCCACCCACCCACCCACCCACTCCCACCCCATCCCTACTCACCCCTCCCTCCCTCCTCCCCCCCCCCCCGTAATCCACCCTACTATCCAACACACACACACGAGAAAAAAGAAAGATAAAACGCTTGAAAAGAAATGACTTAATTGGGAGGGAATATCTCTGTTGTGAACTGCTTATCACGTTTGATAATCTGCCTCATCTTGTGTGTGTGTGGGGGGGGGGATACCCTGTCTGTTCTGCTTGTGGGGGGGATGGAAATACACCCTGTCTCTTCTGCTTGTGTGGGGGGGTATGGAAATACACCCTGTCTGTCCTGCTTGTGTGGGGGGTACACCCTGTCTGTTCTGCTTGTGGGGGGGATGGAAATACACCCTGTCTCTTCTGCTTGTGTGGGGGGGTATGGAAATACACCCTGTCTGTCCTGCTTGTGTGGGGGGTACACCCTGTCTGTTCTGCTTGTGTGGGGGGGGGGGGGTGGAAATACACCCTGTCTGTCCTGCTTGTGTGGGGGGTACACCCTGTCTGTTCTGCTTGTGTGGGGGGGGGGTGGAAATACACCCTGTCTGTCCTGCTTGTGTGGGGGGTACACCCTGTCTGTTCTGCTTGTGTGGGGGGGGGGGTGGAAATACACCCTGTCTGTTCTGCTTGTGTGGGGGGTACACCCTGTCTGTTCTGCTTGTGTGGGGGAGGTGGAAATACACCCTGTCTGTCCTGCTTGTGTGGGGGGTACACCCTGTCTGTTCTGCTTGTGTGGGGGGTACACCCTGTCTGTTCTGCTTGTGGGGGGGATGGAAATACACCCTGTCTGTCCTGCTTGTGTGGGGGGTACACCCTGTCTGTTCTGCTTGTGTGGGGGGGGGTGGAAATACACCCTGTCTGTTCTGCTTGTGAGGGGTTTACCCTGTCTGTTCTGCTTGTGTGGGGGGGTACACCCTGTCTGTTCTGCTTGTGTGGGGGGTACACCCTGTCTGTTCTGCTTGTGTGGGGGGGGGGTGGAAATACACCCTGTCTGTCCTGCTTGTGTGGGGGGATACCCTGTCTGTTCTGCTTGTGTGGGGGGGGGGGTGGAAATACACCCTGTCTGTCCTGCTTGTGTGGGGGGTACACCCTGTCTGTTCTGCTTGTGTGGGGGGTACACCCTGTCTGTTCTGCTTGTGTGGGGGGGGGGGGTGGAAATACACCCTGTCTGTCCTGCTTGTGTGGGGGGATACCCTGTCTGTTCTGCTTGTGGGGGGTTTACCCTGTCTGTTCTGCTTGTGTGGGGGGGTACACCCTGTCTGTTCTGCTTTGTGTGTGGGGGGGAGGGGGTTAATGAGGGAAGGGGGTGGGGATTAATGTTGAAGGGGGGGGGGATTAATGACGAAGGGGAATTAATAAAGGAGTTGGGAGGGTGGGGGGTTATGAATGAGCGAGTGTGGGTGTAGATTAATGGGGT
>NC_092232.1:9746314-9783814 GCF_036320965.1 Panulirus ornatus
TGGCGGTAGTGACACGGCAACGCGTTTTCCATTCACACTTCCCTACAAAATTTCCTCGTCAGTATATCGTGTCTGCGGCGCGCGGTATTCCACCATAGATATTCGCCTTTACCTGCTGATTAGCAGGATGGATTGGTGGGGTTGGAGAGTAACAGCGTGGGCTGTACCGGCATGTCTCCATCCATGTAGATTAACCATTAAGGATATTACTGCTGTCTCTCCCTCCTCCCTCCCCTCCAGCAGATAACCTCGTCGTAGACCTTCAGGTCTTAGGTTATCTGGCTTCCCCTTGTGTACTCCCTTCTTTCGTCTAATTCATCATTCCTTCAACCTTTTCTTCGATCTCATTTTCTCCATTATCTCTGTGTGTTTAATAACACACACACACACACACACACACACACACACACACACACACACTTCTTTCTGAAGGCTCCCTCAGCCCAAGGCTGCGCTACATACAGTAGCAGGGATGTATGGACCCCTTTTGGTGTAAGTTCCTGGACAGAATTGTGCTCCCAGTGATTCAGGCGTCGCTGAGTTGACTTTTCACTCGTGGTGTAACCTCAAGCAGGCTGAGCCCGGTAACACCTGTGTGTGTGTGTGTGTGTGTGTGTGTGTAAATTTCAGGGGGGAGGGTGAAGAAATTCCCGCCCTTCCCTGTCGGAAACTTCTACTTCATAATGCCATTTTCCCCAAAGTTTCCGCTGACCTCGTCGGTAAGGTAAGAGAATTGAAATAAGGTAAATTGGGGCGGTAAGGCAAGGAGGGGCACCCTCTCCCGCGACTTTCATATGGTCTCGTCAGAAGTTCAGGGAAGGTGCGCCATTAACCCAGCGACCAAAACTCCGGCGAACACAGCGCCGCCAATTTCGAAATACCTTCATTAGACTGGCGCAGAGAAAAGATCCTCGCAGGGGTACCAGCTTTTTCTCCTCTCTCTCTCTCTCTCTCTCTCTCTCTCTCTCTCTCTCTCTCTCTCTCTCTCTCTCTCTCTCTCTCTCCGTGTGAGAGGGGAGAGAGTGAGAGTGTGAGGGAGAGGGCCGGCGAGGAGCTATCTTTTGATGTGGGAATCTTTGGTATAATTACAGGCAAGATTTTTTTTTTCTATTATGGGCTGAGACACCCGTCTTTCAGGGCAGGCATAGGGCGCGGGAGGTTTTTACTTCTCTCCTTCCGTAATAAGTTCCAATTAACGTAGGGTAAAAGGAAACCTTTGACGGAAGGAGGAGTTGATTTATATGAAAATGAAAAGTGATCTAAGAACCATTCAAATATTTCGACATCACTCATAAACTTTGTCCTTTTTTTGTGTGTGTGTTTCTCGTGGAAAGTATGTAATGCCTGTAGCTACCTGTGTAGCATTTCTCCCTTCTCTCGAGAATGAGAGAAAAATATATGTGTTCAATGAGGAGACCTGACGTGTAGAGAAGAACTTAAGTGTAGGTTCTCTTGGTCATCTCAAGATGGAGACATCTCTAACATGGTCGGTATTGGGAAGAGGGACGACCCACCGAGACCACACAACGCATCATACGTTATATATAAACTCAAGAAAATCTAAACAAGAAGTGGACGAAAACGGAAAAAAAATGGCGCGTCGTCCTGTTTCATTTTTTCTCCCCCATCTCTCTCTCTCTCTCTCTCTCTCTCTCTCTCTCTCTCTCTCTCTCTCTCTCTCTCTCTCTGCTGCTGGTCCTGTGTCCAGGATTTCCTTTCCGTCCGTTGTGCCACAGTCAAACAGATGTCGCGGTGCCACAGGACCGACCGAGCCGCTGCTCATTAGCGGCGCAGCAGAACAAACAACGCAGAACGTAACGCAGAGGAGCATGATAACAGCCGAGGAGAACGTAACGCAGAGGAGCATGATAACAGCCGAGGAGAACGTAACGCAGAGAGGAGCATGATAACAGCCGAGGAGAACGTAACGCAGAGGAGCATGATAACAGCCGAGGAGAACGTAACGCAGAGGAGCATGATAACAGCCGAGGAGAACGTAACGCAGAGGAGCATGATAACAGCCGAGGAGAACGTAACGCAGAGGAGCATGATAACAGCCGAGGAGAACGTAACGCAGAGGAGCATGATAACAGCCGAGGAGAACGTAACGCAGAGAGGAGCATGATAACAGCCGAGGAGAACGTAACGCAGAGGAGCATGATAACAGCCGAGGAGAACGTAACGCAGAGAGGAGCATGATAACAGCCGAGGAGAACGTAACGCAGAGGAGCATGATAACAGCCGAGGAGAACGTAACGCAGAGGAGCATGATAACAGCCGAGGAGAACGTAACGCAGAGGAGCATGATAACAGCCGAGGAGAACGTAACGCAGAGGAGCATGATAACAGCCGAGGAGAACGTAACGCAGAGAGGAGCATGATAACAGCCGAGGAGAACGTAACGCAGAGGAGCATGATAACAGCCGAGGAGAACGTAACGCAGAGAGGAGCATGATAACAGCCGAGGAGAACGTAACGCAGAGGAGCATGATAACAGCCGAGGAGAACGTAACGCAGAGGAGCATGATAACAGCCGAGGAGAACGTAACGCAGAGGAGCATGATAACAGCCGAGGAGAACGTAACGCAGAGAGGAGCATGATAACAGCCGAGGAGAACGTAACGCAGAGGAGCATGATAACAGCCGAGGAGAACGTAACGCAGAGAGGAGCATGATAACAGCCGAGGAGAACGTAACGCAGAGGAGCATGATAACAGCCGAGGAGAACGTAACGCAGAGAGGAGCATGATAACAGCCGAGGAGAACGTAACGCAGAGGAGCATGATAACAGCCGAGGAGAACGTAACGCAGAGAGGAGCATGATAACAGCCGAGGAGAACGTAACGCAGAGGAGCATGATAACAGCCGAGGAGAACGTAACGCAGAGGAGCATGATAACAGCCGAGGAGAACGTAACGCAGAGGAGCATGATAACAGCCGAGGAGAACGTAACGCAGAGAGGAGCATGATAACAGCCGAGGAGAACGTAACGCAGAGGAGCATGATAACAGCCGAGGAGAACGTAACGCAGAGGAGCATGATAACAGCCGAGGAGAACGTAACGCAGAGAGGAGCATGATAACAGCCGAGGAGAACGTAACGCAGAGGAGCATGATAACAGCCGAGGAGAACGTAACGCAGAGGAGCATGATAACAGCCGAGGAGAACGTAACGCAGAGGAGCATGATAACAGCCGAGGAGAACGTAACGCAGAGAGGAGCATGATAACAGCCGAGGAGAACGTAACGCAGAGGAGCATGATAACAGCCGAGGAGAACGTAACGCAGAGAGGAGCATGATAACAGCCGAGGAGAACGTAACGCAGAGGAGCATGATAACAGCCGAGGAGAACGTAACGCAGAGAGGAGCATGATAACAGCCGAGGAGAACGTAACGCAGAGGAGCATGATAACAGCCGAGGAGAACGTAACGCAGAGAGGAGCATGATAACAGCCGAGGAGAACGTAACGCAGAGGAGCATGATAACAGCCGAGGAGAACGTAACGCAGAGGAGCATGATAACAGCCGAGGAGAACGTAACGCAGAGGAGCATGATAACAGCCGAGGAGAACGTAACGCAGAGAGGAGCATGATAACAGCCGAGGAGAACGTAACGCAGAGGAGCATGATAACAGCCGAGGAGAACGTAACGCAGAGGAGCATGATAACAGCCGAGGAGAACGTAACGCAGAGAGGAGCATGATAACAGCCGAGGAGAACGTAACGCAGAGAGGAGCATGATAACAGCCGAGGAGAACGTAACGCAGAGGAGCATGATAACAGCCGAGGAGAACGTAACGCAGAGGAGCATGATAACAGCCGAGGAGAACGTAACGCAGAGGAGCATGATAACAGCCGAGGAGAACGTAACGCAGAGAGGAGCATGATAACAGCCGAGGAGAACGTAACGCAGAGGAGCATGATAGCAGGGTCTTATGGCCCCGAGTATAATCAATGGGTTTGATGTCTATCATTCTTTTTTCTCCTCCTCCTCCTCCTCCTCCTCCTCCTCCTCCTCCCTCTCCTCTTCCTCTGGCCCGTGTGGTACGTTCGTAAACCCTGACTCAAACAAAGAAGGTGTTGACACTTTCTCGGTTCATCATCGTCTCCGGCCGCTGGAAGTTGCCTGTGTTTCGCGGCGCGCCGCGCGCGCGCCCCTCCAACGAGAGGGCGAAGTTGGCACTACAACTGCAGAAGTAATTAAAAGGTTGGTTAAACATCATTGGCAAGGGTGGCGATGCAGCCGTGACACCAGCGACCGCGAAAGTTTCCTGAAAAGCTGGCGTGATGAGATCGAGGTGGAGGTGTTCTCTCCCCAAGCCAAGGGAGGTGTTCCACACAGACATCCTTTGTCCTCCTCCTCCTCCTCCTCCTCCAGTAGCAGCAACCCGTAGTGCTGGATGGTACGGAAGGAGATCTTGAAGGAGAACAGTGTCACCTTGACATGGTTAAAGTCCCTCCATTTCCTCTGAGAGACGACGACGGTGAACTGATGATATTCAATGGATCGCGCATTCCCTCGCACGACGGCTATGTTGAGGCGCTGATGTAGAAGGTTGGGTTGTCCTGCGGTTTTCTACGTAGTTACGTTATAATGATAGTCTTCCTTAAATCATATTATATTAACGTCACCGATAAACATGACTATCATTATATATATATATATATATATATATATATATATATATATATATATATATATATATATATATATATTCCTATGAGTCCACGGGGAAAATGAAACACGAAAAGTTCCTAAGTGCACTTTCGTGTAATAATCATAGAAATATCTTGATCACACTCAAAATTGTGATCCTTTCCAATATATATATATATATATATATATATATATATATATATATATATATATATATATATATATATATATATCCCCTCGTGACATATACTATAAGGCCAGGACCGCTACAATATTACACGGAAGACAATAGCCATGACCTCCACCGACCATCCCACACGTAATATAGCGTCAGCATCCGCTTCCATACTCCCACCAGCAGGAGCCTCGCTGAAGACCTCATAAAACCGAGGCCCCAACTTCGCCACCTCGATGGTAAGTAATTATCAAGTTAAGGTTGGGCGTCCCAGCGCCTCTCTCTCTCTCTCTCTTTTTTTTTTTTTTTTTTTTTTTTTGGCCCGGGATCCTTTAGTCATTTTCCTGTCCCGGGCGATGGAAGGGGACGGGTTTACGGTATTGTGGTGGGTGGGCGGCGGCCACCATCCCTGCCTGCTGAGGAGGTGGGATGGGGACGGGTTAGGGGATGGAGAGGGAGAGAGAGAGAGAGAGAGAGAGAGAGAGAGAGAGAGAGAGAGAGACAGAGAGAGAGAGGAGAGGGGGGAGTTGGAACGAGAAATGACTCGGAAATTTGGTTAGCGAACCAAAGATAGCAAAGGCGAACACCACACACACACACACACACACCACAGACACACACACACCACACACACACACACACACACACACACACCACAGACACACACACACCACACACACACACACACACACACACACACACACACACACACACTGGCACGGCGCCAATGCATACCAAAATCTCCAACTTAAGTTTCCAAATTACACAAGTCTTCAGATTAAGTTTACGGAAGCCAACAGGGAAGGGGGGGGGGGGGGAAAGAAGTTATACGTTCACACTGAACTCGCCGGAGGTCGTACGAAGCGTGACGTCACCGGTGAACGCTCGTGACATCACCAGTGAACATTTGTGACGTCACTTATAGCATGCGTTTCGTTCCATTGCGTAGGGAGCGGAGGCTCCTTTGTAAGAAAGGAACTTTGGAACGAAACGCCTTTAATTTTTCCCTGGAATATTGAGAGTCCAGTAGGCCGACTTTGGAATCGAAGACTTTAGTGGTATCAGTAAACAAAGAAAGATTTCCATGGATTGTTTTTGTTTTGTTTTGTTTGTGTGACTCGTAGACCAAGGGCAACACAACACACACACACACACACACACACACACACACACACACACACAGGGACACGCAACAGACGCATGAGCACACACTGCGATAGCCCATGGAGGAGGGAGTAGGGCGGGGGTATCGTCAGGTCGTCCAGCTATCGTCTCTACGGATCCCCTACACTCATGGAACGTGGACTCCTCGCTCCCTTCCTCCCATCCTGGAGCTAGGATAGTACAGCAGAAGGCTGGTTCCTCCCAACCCACCATTGTAGATGGAGACAGGATAGTACAGCAGAAGGCTCCTCCCCACCCACCACTATAGGTGGAAATAGTAAAATAGAAGGCTGGTTCCTCCCCACCCACCACTATAGTTGGAGACAGTAAAGCAGAAGGCTCCTCCCCACCCACCACTATAGATGGAGAAAGGGTGGTAAAGAAAGCGACTCCCTAAAATATCTGGCCCCAATTCACTAGGACCCAGATATGTCCACACTTCCTCCACTACCATATACTCCCTGCACTTGAGAACATGATTTCCCTGGGTTGATTATATTCATCAGACGAAGAACATACATACCCCCGTGTACCATGTTCAAATGTTCATCAGTAAATCTAGATCATTGTTTATCTTTCCTTGCCGTATCGATCGGCATGTAGTGATATGACCTCTGAATATCAGTTAATGGGAAAGAGAGAAGAAAAAAAAGAAAGGGAGAGAAAAAAAAGAGTTTAATTCACTTGATTACTATTTTTCTTTGTCATTGAACCCCCCTCCCCCCCCCCCCCCCCCAGATAGAGACGTCATTTGGATTTTCAATTTTTGTAAAAGCAGAGAGAGAGAGAGAGAGAGAGAGAGAGAGAGAGAGAGAGAGAGAGAGGCTACCTCTGTACTGATGAGGAAATTACTAGAACGGAGTGGATGTAAAAGAGCAATGTGCCTGGGGAGGATTGTGTAGTGTGGTACAGGTGTGTGTGTGTGTGTGTGTCTTTAATACTACTACAGGGGAGTGTTATTACGTGTCGCCTGTTATACAACTTCAGTGATCGCATGCGTGTCCCCCTAAAGCTTGAGGCAGTCAAGAATTCACCTAAAAGTGGGAAAAGGAATTGTTCAGTGAGCTCACAGATGCGAGGATGAGGATTGATTTGATGGTATGTATTGGAATGGTGAGGATGTGTACGTCTATACTCCCACCCATGATCAACGATATAATGGACATAAATGTGCCACCGCAAATTGGACGATGTTTCCCTGTAATAGTGTGTGAGAATAGGCTGTAAAGTAGCGAGTGTCTGGCGGTGGGTAAAGGCTGTATAGCCAGACTGTTGCTTTTAATGACTGTATGTTATATTGTGTACGTCTAATGGCTATAGAAAACGTTACAAACATGGACTCGTGTTTGATTAGCACGGGGGGCAAGAATTACTGCCTCCTGTGTGGGGTTAGCCGGCTCTCTCTCTCTCTCTCTCTCTATCTCTCTCTCTATCTATCTCTCTATCTCTCTATCTCTTCTCTCTCTCTCTCTCTCTATCTATCTATCTATCTATCTATCTGTTATCTGAAGCACATTGTCATTTACACGGGATTCATGGAGTGTGTGGTTCTCTGGGGTTAGACCTGTTGTTTACAGCACGTGATGGAGCACGAAGAGCTGGTAGAGGAGATGCAGAGGAGGTCATGAAAGACGGTGCTAGAGCTAAGGTAGCTGAGTTACAGGGAAAGGGCAAGAGGACCTTAAATCTTAGCGCCACGGAAGAGAGAAGAGTGAGGGGTGACTCTGGTCACAACTTCTAAGTATTTTCTTTCTTGTTCTTAAGCCAGATTAACGACGAGGACAGTGTGAAACAATTCTTCGAAAGACGTAAGAGACAGAACTGCCAGCGGACGTAAAATTAAATTTGCTAAAAGTCTTTTTCGAAAGGATGATGTTATAGAAGCCCCCTTTATGATGTATGAGTAACGGATGAATGGTGAAGTTGAGTGAGAATACAGCAACAGCAGACAACAGCAGAAGATAAAAGGGTTGTACTACAGTGGAGACGGTTCAAGAGATGGGTCCACCCCTCACGTGTGTCAAACTCCCTTCCCTTACAGTCGTAACAGATAATTACGGGTTTAGATCATTACACAACAGCGATTGATTAGCAAGAGAGATGAGGATTGTGCTCTGGAGGAGATGTATACACAGCACAGTGGCCAACCCATGTTGGAAAGGTACGTGTAAGGTTAACAGAGAGGTAGTTATTACTAGATACAGAAGTTAGTGCGGGGAAAGGATGAGAACATGGTGCACATGGCTTCAGATAACTTGCAACTTCTCCGTAGGTAAAGAACCCTACCACCACAACTACAACCACCACTACCACTACTACAACCACTACTACAACCACTACCACCACCACTACAACACAGTATGCCTAAGGTTGAAACAAGCTGTACATCATGATCCAGCATTACCAACATTATGATCATAAGTTCTGGCTAATGTCCTTGCATCCCTTAGTGAACCTGGCAACACAAGTCTTGATGGCCCACACAACTAGATGCCTCAAGCCTTTACCTCGAAGATTAGAAAAGTCTTACATGCCATAAGGCTTTCCTCTCAAGATGAGGAAGGAATTAAATGCCCTTAGCCTTTTGTCTTTAAGGAAAGAAAGGATATAAATGCCTTTAGCCTTTTTCTTGGAGGTTAAGGAAGGTTTTTGATACTTTCCTTTTTAAGGTAAGGAAGGATTTGAATGTATTAAACGTTTTTTTTTAGGTGTAAGGAAGGAGTTTAAATGCCTTAAGATTTGTCTTTTAAGAATAAGAAGCATATAAGAATTATTTTTGTGGGATAAGGAAGGATTTAAATGCCTCAAGCATATCCTTTTAAGGTGAAGAAGGAGTTTAATGCCTTACGCTTTTCTTTTTAAGGTAATTAAATAGTTTAAATGCCATTGACCTTTCCTTTGAGTATAAGAACGGCCTTCTTTCATATAGTCTGCACTGTAATGTCTCCAGAGGAATGTTCATGGTGTAACTAGTTACCTTCAGGTTGGGCTTCCAACACATTAAATGGATTACATTTTATCAAAAGCTGTTGCGAATTACTTTCATGTCATAGTCATGAATTACATTTAGCACATAAACGTGATGGATCTGTGATATGTTTGCTTGAAAATGACTTTCATTAAATATCATTACTTCTCTTCAGTATCATCATTTTGAATTACCTTTGAAAATGCTATGCTCATGAATTATTTTTACTGTATATTATGATTAAGGGTTTTGATGGCAGGATGTATAGCCATGAGCGATGCTGTTGCATCAGTAGGGGATTACAGAACTTTTACGAGACAAAAATTTTTTTTTAAAAGTTGATTATAGATATTAAAACCACGGCAGTTTGCAGTACACATCGTACTCAATGTACTGTGATATATATATATATATATATATATATATATATATATATATATATATATATATATATATATATTTTATTATTATTTTGCTTTGTCGCTGTCTCCCGCGTTTGCGAGGTAGCGCAAGGAAACAGACGAAAGAAATGGCCCACCCCCCCCCCCCCCCATACACATGTATATACATACACGTCCACACACGCAAATATACATACCTATACATCTCAATGTACACATATATATACACACACAGACATATACCTATTTACACATGTACACAATTCATACTGTTTGCCTTTATATATATATATATATATATATATATATATATATATATATATATATATATATATATATATATATATATAGTTTACGCCTGTGTTAAGTGTAACACTTGTGTGCATAGTGTGTGTGTGTGTGTGTGTGTGTGTGTGAGAGCGGTTGGTTCATTGGTGTCTTTAGAGAGAGAGAGAGAGAGAGAGAGAGAGAGAGAGAGAGAGGCTTCCAGAACATTCCCTTCAGAAGACCGTTAAAAGCGAAAAAAGCGCGCGCTTCCAAACTTGTGGACCGGCTGTAGCTGACGGGAATAGACGGAGATGTGT
The DNA here is from genome assembly GCF_036320965.1 of Panulirus ornatus. Taxonomy (NCBI): domain Eukaryota; kingdom Metazoa; phylum Arthropoda; class Malacostraca; order Decapoda; family Palinuridae; genus Panulirus; species Panulirus ornatus. The sequence continues at coordinate 9,756,264 of NC_092232.1, forward strand.
GATGATGATTTGCCGGAGAGAGAGAGAGAGAGAGAGAGAGAGAGAGAGAGAGAGAGAGAGAGAGCTAAGGACCGCAGTGGTTTGTTACACCTAACAGTTCTTTCGTGGCATCGAGGGTTCGAGTCCAGTGGCTGCCGAGGACTCTCTCTCTCTCTCTCTCTCTCTCTCTCTCTCTCTCTCTCTCTCTCTCTCTCTCTCTCTCTTTCATATGCGGTGGGCGCTACCCGCTGGAGCTGTCTCAGCATATTCCAGCATCTACAACGTATTAAAGGAACTGAAGACAGACTAAAACGAAAATAACTTAGGATTTTGACTTGTTTTAGATGCTTTGATATTTCACAGCATTGAGTGTTGTGCCTGTCTCCCGTTTTCTGTTTTTGTTTTTTCATCTTGTAGTGCTTGGGAATGCATTTTGGTGCATTGGTGAAATTTCCAATGGAGTGTAATGACGGAAGATAATTAATATATTAAGGAAGCCATTTCTTTATTCTCTCTAATTACGATGCTATCGTCTTCTCATAATGGTATAATACTATCAAGTATTTCATTATTCGCACGTATTTCAAGAATACAGGGCGTCCCCCCCAAAAAAAATGTACTCACACTTGTTGACACAATATATACTCACTGAATTTTTTTTTTTGTCCGAAAAAAGAAAAAGAAAAATTCAGTGAGTCATAGGGTGTCTAAAAGTGAGTACATGTTTTTGGGGACACCCTGTATTTTTGTGCTTTCAGCTGAGGCCTTTTTTTTCCCTCTATTAATAGAGCTAAGATATCTGTGTAATTATATGTATTTCAGATCTCTATGTAATTGTGCGTATTTCAAATCTCTGTGTCATCATATGTATTTCAGATTTCTGTAACGAAATGTATATCAGAACTCTCTATGCAATAATATGTATTTCTTGGTTCTTGTAGCTGCCACGTAGTTTAGAATATCCTGTATGTGTTTCTTATATACTTGATTAAACTGATTAAACTAGTCGTCCAACTTGCTCTACACACACACACACACACACACCTCACACCTCACACACACACACCTCACACATACACACCTCACACATACACACCTCACACACACACACACACCTCACACCTCACACACACACACCTCACACATACACACACACACACACACACACACACACACACACACACACATCTCACACACATCTACCTCCCATCTATCGAGGGAAGCCGCCTACATCCAAGGCGGCGTCCGTAAATAGATAGGAGGAACCCGTAGAGTCATTATTTTTTTTTTTACAAAAACTGCTTTTCACATCTCGTCCGTCACCCGTGTCCACGTCCCCCCCCCCCAAAAAAAAAAAAAAAAAAAACCTAATCCAGTCGGCATTTCCAGCGTCCTGGCGCATTTTTTTTCATGGAAGTTGGCTCGTTTAAAATTAGGTAATGTGGCGTTGTTTGCGTTGATACTGAAACACGGGAAGGTCGTACGGTAAAGCGGGTCGTGACGTGAATATTGTCATCTGTGTTCTTCACTGACACTCACGTGAATCACTCCTCCTCCTCCTTCTCTCTCTCTCTCTCTCTCTCTCTCTCTCTCTCTCTCTCTCTCTCTCTCTCTCTCTCTCTCTCTCTCTCTCTCTCTCTCCGAACAGTTTGTAGACTGGAGAGAATTTGAAGTCTTGCTAACGCCCCTACCTCCCGCTAGAGGAGTCTCTCTCTCTCTCTCTGTCTATCTATCTATCTATCTATCTATCTCGCACCGTTTGAATTATAAGACAGTTGTCCATCAGCTCAATTTGTCTTTCGTTCTCGTCGTCGCCTGTCATGAGACTCCACTCGATGGTTGGGTGGTTGAGGCCTTCATTTCACTGAAGATTTAGTTCCTTCATACGAAGGATTTTGTTTTTATTTTGTTCATACCGTACATGGGGCGGACGCGGGGCATGTACAGACTACCCCAGGAAGCGCTGTTGCTCTTCTTATTTGTGATTTTGAAGTATAAGGAAGGATTCGGGAGCTCAGCTCCTTCCAATGTATGATTTTGACGTATTGTGTAAGGAAGGATTCGGGAGCTCAGCTCCTTCCAATGTATGATTTTGACGTATTGTGTAAGGAAGGATTCGGGAGCTCAGGCATGTTTGACATGTAAGGAAGGAGGGAGAGAGGGGATCCCCAGCCTGGTAATGTGGCAAAGCAAGTTGAGGTGCAGCAGCCTAGACCTTAAATGCTATTGAGCAAAGGGCGGATCGAAGGGCTCAAGCCTTGGGTGTAGGGAGGGCTCCAGAGCCTCAGCCCTGGAACCTCTCACTTCAGTAGGTGCTTTGAGTTGCTATTTGAGACGCTTCGGTACAGTGACTTGGTACAGCGGGTGATTAACCCAAACTTCAAGACGAGAAATGACACACTTTAACTCGCAGGTGTTTCTGAAAATTTTCAGAGATGTTTCATAACCCCGGAAACACTGGGCCAAGTGTATGTGTGCTTCGAGAGAGATCTTCGACCCTCGGGAGATCCCGAATCGTGGTTTGAACTGGTCTGAATCATTTCGAATCACAAAATAGTCGTCTGAGTAGGGTTTTCAAATATTTTTGGTGAGATTAGTTTAACTTTCTTCCCTCGAAGGCATTCCCAATAATATCTTGAGAGATATCTTAAGGCATTTTGCTTTGTGATTCGAGTTTATGTTGAATTACAATGGTTTTCTTAGTAATTAGAGAAATGTTTCTGATACTCTGTGAAGCCTCTCACACAGTCCGATTGGGATTTCTACTTATTGTATAGGCACTCCTCTTCCAAAAATGTAAATGTGTGTGTGTGTGTGTGTGTGTGTGTGTGTGTGTGTGTGTGTGTGTGTTTATCTATCTGTATATGTGATTAGCATAAACAAGGCGCAGACACACATCGATAACTCGTATTTAGCCGTAATTATCCCCTGTCTCAGGATGTTCTTTGCCCTCCAGGGGCCTGAACATGCAGGAGGGTGCGAGGCGTGCGTGGGATAGAGCAAATTGGAAAGATGTGGTATACGGGGGGCGCGCCGTGCTGTCAATGATAGTTAGAGAATTGATGTGAACAAGTCGAGTCGCTCTTCGTCTGTCCCTGGCGTTGAGTATATATATATATATTATTTTTTATTATACTTTGTCGCATGAGCATGATTTATTCATCACTTTTTATTTTTTATTTTTTTTCGTTATACTTGTTAATGACGAAACTTTTGTTCGAGATAATACGTTTGCAATATGCATGTAATGTAATGTCATATTTCGACATGCGGTGAATGTAATACATAGATTTACATGATCTTTACCAACAGTTCGCCGTTTTCCGTGTGGCGACCGTTACAATGATAGGTTGGGTTTTTTTTTTTCTTTCCTTTTCAATTCACAAAGCGAATTGTCACTGTGGCCAGCGAACGGAAGTTTGACAATAGTCGTATGGTAGCAGGAGAGAGAGAGAGAGAGAGAGAGAGAGAGAGAGAGAGAGAGAGAGAGAGAGAGAGAGAGAGCTCAGGAGATGAGCCCCCTACATGTGTAGAGGTTATTATAACAGGTAATTACACACACACACACACACACACGCGCGCGCGCGCGTGCGCTTATGAATGACGTACAGACGACCACTTAAACGTGTCCCTCGGGTCTGTGATCGGAGTGTGTGCTTTTCTCCTGGATCACAGCAGGGACGCCTGGTGCCCCACACGCGTCGTAAGATTACAACATAAGACTGCCACAATGCGACTCTAACATACAGTGAGACTACATCATACAGTAAGACGACAGCATACTGTAAGACGACAGCATACAGTAAGAGTACAACGTACATGAAGGCTACATCATACAGTAAGACTACATCATACAGTAAGACAACATACAGTAAGAGTACAACGTACATGAAGGCTACAACATACAGTAAGACTACATCGTACTGTAAGACGACAGCATACAGTAAGAGTACAACGTACATGAAGGCTACAACATACAGTAAGACTACATCGTACTGTAAGACGACAGCATACAGTAAGAGTACAACGTACATGAAGGCTACAACATACAGTAAGACTACATCATGTAGGGAGACCACAGTAGAGCTACAAAATACTGGAAAACTACAGTATAGAGTAAGACTGTAACATACAGTGTGCCCTCTACAACATACAGTAAGACCACTACATCATACAGTGTGACCACCACAACATACAATAAGACCACTGCAACATACATTGTGACCACCACAACATACAATAAGACCACTACAACATACAGTGTGACCATAACAACATACAATAGGACCAGCACAACATACAGTGTGACCATAACAACATACAATAGGACCAGCACAACATACAGTGTGACCACTACAGCATACAATAAGACCACTACAACATAAGCAAGACCAATACGACATACAGTGTGACCACTACAGCATACAGTAGGACCGCCACAACATACAACACGACCCCATGATCTACATTCCTTCATAACGGACACCGGGCTCAGTGGTGGTGGTGGTGGTCGCGTAATTGCAGGTCGCGTGACTAACCTTGATCGTCTGCCTGTGAAATGTGTGTTGGAGGGTGGGAGGCTGAGGGTGTGGGTGTTGGAGGGTGGGAGGCTGAGGGTGTGGGTGTTGGAGGGTGGGAGGCTGAGGGTGTGGGTGTTGGAGGGTGGGAGGCTGAGGGTGTGGGTGTTGGAGGGTGGGAGGCTGAGGGTGTGGGTGTTGGAGGGTGGGAGGCTGAGGGTGTGGGTGTTGGAGGGTGAGAGGCTGAGGGTTTGGGTGTTGGAGGGTGGGAGGCTGAGGTTGTGGGTGTTGGAGGGTGGGAGGCTGAGGTTGTAGGTGTTGGAGAGTGGGAGGCTGAGGTTGTAGGTGTTGGAGGGTGGGAGGCTGAGGGTTTGGGTGTTCGAGGGTGGGAGGCTGAGGGTTTGGGTGTTGGAGGGTGGGAGGCTGAGGGTGTGGGTGTTGGAGGGTGGGAGGCTGAGGGTTTGGATGTTGGAGGGTGGGAGGCTGAGGTTGTAGTTGTTGGAGGGTGGGAGGCTGAGGGTTTGGGTGTTGGAGGGTGGGAGGCTGAGGGTGTAGGTGTTGGAGGGTGGGAGGCTGAGGTTGTAGGTGTTGGAGGGTGGGAGGCTGAGGGTTTGGATGTTGGAGGGTGGGAGGCTGAGAGTGTAGGTGTTGGAGGGTGTGGATGCTGGAGGTTGGGAGGCTGGTTGTGTAGATGGTAGAAGGTAGACAGTAGGAGGTGGTAGGTGGTGGTGGTGGGTGGACGGTGGGTTGGTGGTAGGGGAGGGAGGGTGATATACCAATATAGAGAGAGATATGAGCAAGACTTGGGTCGCCGTGGTGTTAAGTCCCTGCTGCAGTGTGTAGGAGCTGCAGCAGGGAGGGCAGGGGAACCTCCCTTGGCTTGAGGATTTGTCTGTATATGTGTGTGTGTGTCTGTTTTCTCGCACTCGGTTAGTCCATGTATGTATGTCTTGTCTGTCATTCTGTCTGTATGTGTGCTTGCATAGTATTGCTTGTATGTGGATACATATGTCTTTGTGTGTGTGTGTGTGTGTGTGTGTGTGTGTGTGTAATTACCTGTTTGTACTGTGCAGGGAGGGAGTTTTGCGTTGGTGAGGCCCCTCCTTTTCATCATTCTCTACCAGCAAACAGCTGTTTAAACTCCTGCCCGCTGTCCACAATAACTACATCATCGATCAAGTGTCTTCCATTCACCCAGCGATCCTGCACTGTTTAAGTACATCTTTACATCCTTTCTAACAAGTTTTTCCTTAAATTTCATTTCCTGTCCTCTGGTTGTTCTAGCCCTACCTTGTTCGAAGAACTACACTCCGTCGTCTCCATCAGCCTGGCTTATAATCCACCATGTTATGGAGAACTCGCCCTTCACTCTTCTCTCTTCCGTTGTGGTCAGATATAAGGCCTCTGAGCCTTTCCCTCTAGATCTCACCTCTCTTAATTCCAGTACAGTCTTTGTTGCCCTCCTTTGCACCTTCTTTCTCAACTCTTGGTGCTTCCGCAAGTGCATCGACCAAAAGCTGTGAATTACATTCTGATTGTGTCCCAGTGCAGGATGTGACCAGTTTTGCTGCACGTTTGCATTTTCCAGACACTTAAACGCTGTTCTGATATTTTGCCAGCTGACATTTGGTCTCCTTTTACTATTCACTTGATGTGGGGCTCGGGCAACAGGTTAGGAACAATGTCAGCTCCCCAGTCGCCCCTCGTATTACTGTAGCTTAAATCCTGCCATGTAATATTCATGTTGAGACTCTCAACCGCTGTGTCCCATCCTCATTATCTTTCATTCACTCAGGTGGAATCTCATTAACAATGTATCAGACCAACTTTGGAGACTGCCAGGGTCCCCTTGTACGTTCGTGCACTCCCTCCTCGCTACTCACGCCCCCTTATGACCTTGGCATTATTGTGTGTGTGTGTGTGTGTGTGTGTGTGTGTGTGTGTGTGTGATTGGTTTGACTGCCAAGCCTTCCCTAAATGTTTGTAATTGTTCACGTCTTTCATTGTGTCTGTGTATGTCTCTTTACACACACACACACACACACACACACCCACACACACACACACACACACACACACACACACACACACACACACACACACACACACACACACACCTCAGCAGCAACTGGCCACAAGCAGGATCGTTCACAGGTCTGATTGGTCTAGTTGGTGTTGTGGATGGGACGAGTTTTGCCTCCAGTCTGGCGAGCGGTAGAGGAAGAAGAGGAGGAAGAAGAGGAGGAGGAGGAGGAAGAAGAGGAAGAACAGGAGGAGCAATTGGGACGACAAGGAAGAGATTTCTAGTCAGGAGATGGCCGGTGGGAGGGAGTTAAGTGAGAGATTCTGCAGAAGAATATGGGCAGACTTGCAAAGGAGTTGTGAGGGAAGTTAGGGCACAAGGGAAGGTGATGGGTCATTTTCTTTTGTTTGGTGGAAATGGTTAGAGATGGGAGGTCTGGAGGGAGTGGGGCGGGATGGGCGGAAGGCGGAGCAAGCAGAAAGTTTTCTTTTTGTGAGAGGGTTGAAGTTCGGTAAGAGAGAAGTTGTTTAGGTTTTCGATTGGGTGTAGAGAAGACTAAAAGAAAAGTCTTGAGAGACAGGAAATGATAGTAATTGATTCACTTGAAGAATATATATATATATATATATATATATATATATATATATATATATATATATATATATATATATTTATATGAGTGGCTATATTGAAATGTTGAGTGATCGGGGACTGAATATGCAGGAGGGTGAAAGACGTGCACGGGATAGGGTGAACTGGAATGATGTGGCATACATGGGTCGACGTGCTGTCAGTGGACTAAACCATGGCTTGTGACGCGGTCGGGGTAAACCACGGAAAGGTCTGTGGGGCCTGGCTGTGGTTTCGGTGCATTACACATGACAGCTAGAGAGTGGATTTGAGCGACTGCGGCCCATCTTCATATGTTCCTGGAGCAACCTCGCTAACGCGGGAAACGGCGATCAAGTAGATGATTGTGTATAGAATATTTTCACTGATGGTACATACATACATACAGTACAGGTGCAAGATTGCCTTCCGTTACCATGTGATACGCTTCACTCTCCATGTATTATCCTGTGGAACATCCCTCACAAGCTTTATGACTTATCATTATGAACTCGTTGCTTCAATTATGGAAATATGTGTTCACGTTTGTCTTGGTCCCTACAAGCACTTACATAAATGCTTTTCAAATGCCTCATGCTCCCATACACACTTATAAAAGTCCTTTCACGCACCTCATACGCCCATACACACTTACAAAAGCACTTTCGCATACTTTCTTGAATCGTATGCACTTACAAAAATGCCTTTATATATACGTCATACTTCCATAAACACTTAACTTTCATACACCTCATACTCACATACACACTTATAAACATACTTTCATACACCACATACTCCCATATACACTTATAAAAATACTTTCATAAACCTCATACTCTCATACACACTTACAGAAACACTTTCATACACACTTGTAAAAATACTTCCACAAACCTCAAATGCCCATATACACTCATAGAAATACTTTTACGTACCTTCCTCAGTCATGTACACTTGGAGAAGTACGTTCACACATGACATGTTGTCATGTATGTACCATCAGGTCGGCTGGACTGGTCTATCCCCGGCCGAGAGAGAATCGGTCCGATATGTCGGTTGTAGCCGATACCAGTCAGCATACCGTGGATATATCTGATGTGTCTATCTGATCCTGGAACTGCTTCTTCCGTCGCAAGGTTGTGATGTGGGTAGGAGGGCGTCACGTGACGTTCCTCCGTGGTATTGTTTCGCCCCGCTGGACGCGTCCAGCAGCACCTCCCCTGGCGGGGTCACTGATGGTCCGGGCCTCTCCCACCCACGTTCCCTCTCTCCTCACTTCTCCCACACCCTCCTTCCCTCTCCCTATTCTTCCCCTTCCCTCTGTCTTTCCCAATCTCCATCATTTTCCTCTTGCCCTTCCACTTTTCTTTTTTTTTCTCTCACCCTCCTTTTCTACCCCTCAGCACTGGACGAATAGGAAGGAGTGGGAGGGGAAAAAAAAGAGGAAGAACGAAGATTCATGATAACCCACAAAGTGAACCAAAAAGCAGTTAGATATCATTGAGAAATAAAGACAAAGTGAATAATGGAATGTTAGAAAAGACGAAACAGAGGCTGAATGAACACAAACCGAACTGTAGCATTATAGCCAGTTACTCATTTCATCGACCTTATCGTCGGGGAGGATGAACAGTTGGGTTGACTGTGGACCGACTCCCGCGACCGAGATTCGAACCCATGCCGGCGCGACCCCGGGCGGCCCATATACGTGTCGACAAAGACCAGAATCCCAATATCTTACATGGGAACAGCACATAGATCATAAGGGGTAGGGAAGTGGGTGGGCTACGACACTGGGCCCTTTGAATTACGAAATGACCTCTCGTTAACATATGCAGAAGGCGAACTGATCAACGTAAAGCAGTGTCAAGAAAAATAGATTAGATGGATGATGATTGTGTAGATACTGGGGCGAGAATGCCTTTGCGAACGCTGAAGTTACAGATAACGCCAGGAAGTCCCAGCGATAGGTTAACTTCATGAGAAATCGCCACACATCCCAGCCTTCTTCCTGAACATGGAGAAAAACATATAGAAAATTCCTGGTAATTTCCTGCTTTATCCTCACCCTCACGCCTTCCTCCTTGAGCACACTTGATTCCTTTACTCTTTAAATCCCTCCCATTCCTTCTCGTCCTCCACCCACCCCTTCTCCACCCCCATCCCCTATCTCGTCCCTCTCCTCCCGTGAACCTCCCGACCCTCTGACCCCCCCCCCCCCACCAAGCCACACAGTTCGTCTTAGCTCCTCAAGAAATCACCGTGAACGTCATCCACAAGTGATGACGTCACCGTGAGCGTCATCCATAAGTAATGACGTCAACTACTAGAGTGTATGCCCCCCCCCCCCCAATTTGCGTTACCTTCTACGCCCCCCCGCCTTTCCCCTCGGTCAGCCAGTCAGCCAGCCAGCGGTCATCTCTTATTTACCTTAACATTTGGGCAAATTACCGCCCGCTCATAGTAACGCCAGTCAGCGTGATGTGTGTGTGTGTGTGTGTGTGTGTGAGGTGTCCCGGGTCAGCGGGGTGTGTGTGTGTGTGTGTGGGGTGTCCCGGGTCAGCGGGATGTGTGTGTGAGGTGTCCCGGGTGAGCGGGATGTGTGTGGGTGTGTGTGTGGGGGGTGTCCCGGGTCAGCGGGATGTGGGATGTCCCGGGTCAGCGGGATGTGTGCGTGTGTGTGTGTGTGTGGGGTGTCCCGGGTCAGCGGGATGTGTGTGTGTGTGTGTGGGGTGTCCCGGGATGTTGAAGGCATGGGGGTCAGTCATGGTGGAGGCGTGTTCCGTGCCCCCGCCGAGAGGATAACAACCACACGCGGCGTGATCACCTGAGCCACACTGAACACCCGGGTCCTCCTCTTGTGGATGGCGGATCCCCCGCCTCCCTCCACTCACGGTGGTGAGGCTTCTCCCTCCCTACCACTTCCCTCCCTCCCTCCCTCGTCCCTCCTCCGCTCCCTATAAGGAGGTCCCACACACCCTCCTCTCCCTCCCTCCCGCTTCCTCAAATTTTTGGAGGTTGACTCTCCCCCCAAAAGTAGCCTAACCCAGGAGGGATCAGCGTAGGTCAGTCACCCCAGGATGATCTCTCCCCCCGGGGTAGTGGCGTCCAGCCAGGATGATCTCTCCCCCCGGGGTAGTGGCGTCCAGCCAGGATGATCAGTGGTCTCCGCCACCACACACCGACATCATCGCCACCAAAGCCACCTCCTTCTCCCCCCATCCCACCACTCCCTCCAGGGGCTCGGCCACACTCGCGGTAGCGCAGGTGGGGAGCAGGTCGTGCCCCCCGGTGAGGAGCTGCTGGAGGTACCAGGAGAGGTGAGAGAGAGAGAGAGGCTTTGGCAAGGTGGGGCACCCGCTCAGCAGTCACCCGTGAGGGACGGGGCACATAGAACTTTTTGGTGGTACAAGCCTCGTCGTCGCCCTCGTAAAGCGATGCATTAATCAGGCAAGCGTGGACGACTGTCTCGTGTCTGGACGACTGTCTCGTGTCTGTCGCTTGGAAATGTCACCCTGACAGACGCTGGTCGTGGTATAGACCTGGTAAATTCACGTAGACGTGTGTGTGTGTGTGTGTGTAGTGACTGTGCCCCCGAGTGTAAGTGAGGCAGTTTGGTTTTCGTCTTTATCCCCTTCAACCCACACGTCTCGTCCTCTCTCTACCATTCATATCCCCATTGTCAGGCGACTGACCCACGTTGGGAGTTTTATTTATGTATTTATGTATTTTCTTAATATCCCAGCTTTCGTAGACTGACCTAGTGAGGATCAGCGTGTGTGTACACCGGCTCACGATTCAGTCCCGCGCCCCCCTGTACGCGTGACACACACACACACACACACACACACACACACACACACACACATATGTAGGGGATTTATTCAGTTATCAGTTACTTGGAGTTCTTGGAGGAGGAGGAAGAGAGTTGATGTATTCATGAAGACACATCACAAATCAGTTCAGATTTGTCATGAAGTGTAGTAACGCGTAACACAGGTAACTGAACTGCCGTATGATTCAACCTGAAACTTTGGCCCGAGTATAAACGTTCGCTAGTCGAGTGACCTGAAGCCACCAGGGAATTATCATAGTTACGCCTTATATTTTCTCGTTTTCTACAGTCCAAGACGACGTTTTCTTTAAGTCGCAGGCAAGGTCAAGCGTTTTCTTTTTTTTGTTTATATATTTATATAGCGTTTGATGGGGGACGTCTCCCACGTGCTGTGAAAACTTTTTTAGACTCAAGAAATGTCATTAAAATTTCTTTAATTTCGACGTCGATCAAATATTTCTGCTGGGCCATTTCAAGCGGCAGTGCGGGTGTTCACAGCGACGTGTCGTACCTGACACCTTCCAAGATTTGTGTTAGGTTAGAGAACGAGAAACCCGAGGTGGCATGGTGGGACCTGTGGGGGGGTTTCACCTGTTCTTTAATATTTCTGCTGGGCCATTTCAAGCGGCAGTGCGGGTGTTCACAGCGACGTGTCGTACCTGACACCTTCCAAGATTTGTGTTAGGTTAGAGAACGAGAAACCCGAGGTGGCATGGTGGGACCTGTGGGGGGGTTTCACCTGTTCTTTATGTAGGGGATTTATTCAGTTATCAGTTACTTGGAGTTCTTGGAGGAGGAGGAAGAGAGTTGATGTATTCATGAAGACACATCACAAATCAGTTCAGATTTGTCATGAAGTGTAGTAACGCGTAACACAGGTAACTGAACTGCCGTATGATTCAACCTGAAACTTTGGCCCGAGTATAAACGTTCGCTAGTCGAGTGACCTGAAGCCACCAGGGAATTATCATAGTTACGCCTTATATTTTCTCGTTTTCTACAGTCCAAGACGACGTTTTCTTTAAGTCGCAGGCAAGGTCAAGCGTTTTCTTTTTTTTGTTTATATATTTATATAGCGTTTGATGGGGGACGTCTCCCACGTGCTGTGAAAACTTTTTTAGACTCAAGAAATGTCATTAAAATTTCTTTAATTTCGACGTCGATCAAATATTTCTGCTGGGCCATTTCAAGCGGCAGTGCGGGTGTTCACAGCGACGTGTCGTACCTGACACCTTCCAAGATTTGTGTTAGGTTAGAGAACGAGAAACCCGAGGTGGCATGGTGGGACCTGTGGGGGGGTTTCACCTGTTCTTTAAGTACCACCTCCTCCCCTCCTCCCCCCACCCCCTGCCTTAGTATCTGAGATAGTTAACATCTGCATTTTATATATATATATATATATATATATATATATATATATATATATATATATATATATATATATATATATATATATATATTTTTTTTTTTTTTTTTTTTTTTTCATACTATTCGCCAATTCCCGCGATAGCGAGGTAGCATTAAGAACAAAGAACTGGGCCTTTGAGGGAATATCCTCACCTGGCCCCCTTCTCTGTTCCTTCTTTTAGAAAATCAAAAAAGATTATATATATATATATATATATATATATATATATATATATATATATATATATATATATATATATATATATATATATATATAATGCCGTTTTCGATATACATCCGGGGTCTGAGGTCGTAGGAGCTCTGACCTGTTGTTTTTGTTGTTGTTCTTGTTGTTGTTGTGACATGTAGTCATTAGTCCGATGTGGTTTCTCACTCTTGTTACGTCCATGAATACATGGCTGAGTCTGAAGTCCACCAGGACGTGTGATGTTGTTACCAATCATGCGCATAATGTTACCAGTCATGCGCATAATGTTACCAGTCATGCGCATAATGTTACCAATGATGAGCATAATGTTACCAGTCATGCGCATAATGTTACCAATCATGAGCATAATGTTACCAGTCATGCGCATAATGTTACCAGTCATGCGCATAATGTTACCAATCATGCGCATAATGTTACCAATCATGCGCATAATGTTACCAATCATGAGCATAATGTTACCAGTCATGCGCATAATGTTACCAATCATGTGCATAATGTTAACAATCATGCGCATTATGTTACCAATCATGCGCATAATGTTAACAATCATGCGCATTATGTTACCAATCATGCGCATAATGTTAACAATCATGCGCATTATGTTACCAATCATGCGCATAATGTTAACAATCATGCGCATAATGTTACCAATCATGCGCATAATGTTACCAGTCATGAGCATAATGTTACCAATCATGTGCAAAATTTTAACAATCATGCGCATTATGTTACCAATCATGCGCATAATGTTACCAATCATGCGCATTATGTTACCAATCATGCGCATAATGTTACCAGTCATGAGCATAATGTTACCAATCATGTGCATAATGTTAACAATCATGCGCATTATGTTACCAATCATGCGCATAATGTTAACAATCATGAGCATAATGTTACCAATCATGCGCATAATGTTACCAATCATGCGCATTATGTTACCAATCATGTGCATAATGTTAACAATCATGAGCATAATGTTACCAATCATGCGCATAATGTTCCCAATCATGCGCATAATGTTACCAATCATGTGCATAATGTTAACAATCATGCGCATTATGTTACCAATCATGCGCATAATGTTACCAGTCATGAGCATAATGTTACCAATCATGTGCATAATGTTAACAATCATGCGCATTATGTTACCAATCATGCGCATAATGTTACCAGTCATGAGCATAATGTTACCAATCATGAGCATAATGTTACCAATCATGCGCATAATGTTACCAATCATGCGCATAATGTTCCCAATCATGCGCATAATGTTACCAATCATGCACATAATGTTACCAATCATGAGCATAATGTTACCAATCATGCGCATAATGTTACCAGTCATGCGCATAATGTTACCAATCATGCGCATAATGTTACCAATCATGCGCATAATGTTACCAATCATGAGCATAATGTTACCAATCATGCGCATAATGTTACCAATCATGCGCATAATGTTACCAGTCATGCGCATAATGTTACCAGTCATGCGCATAATGTTACCAATCATGCGCATAATGTTACCAATCATGAGCATAATGTTACCAATCATGCGCATAATGTCAGCCTCTGGCAATGTTCTGACATGTTCGTTGGCAACACTGGGAATTTGGGGAAAGAGGGGGCAGTTGTGGAGGGGGAAGTGGGTGAGGCAGAGTCCTGATTGTGAAGTTTGTGTTGTGTTACGAGATTGGTAGTAACACAACGTATTCCCTGCGTGTCGTAGAAGGCGACTAAAAGGGAAGGGAGCAGGGGGCTGGAAATCCTCCCCTCTCGTTTTTTTTTTTTTCTTTTAATTTTCCAAAAGAAGGAACAGAGAAGGGGGCCAGGTGAGAATATTCCCTCAAAGGCCCAGTCCTCTGTTCTTAACGCTACCTCGCTATCGCGGGAAATGGCGAATAGTATGAAAGAAAAGAAAGAAAAGATATATATATATATATATATATATATATATATATATATATATATATATATATATATATATATATATATATCTCAGAATAGAGAAGTAGATTAATGAAAATACATGTATCTATAAAACACACACACACACACACACACACACACATGCACACACACACACACACACACACACACACACACGCACGCACGCACGCACACACACACACACACATATATATATATATATATATATATATATATATATATATATATATATATATATATATATATATATATATATATGTTTCCCTCTTCTGAGTCTTCTCTATTACGTCTCTGTGCTTACTTTGGGACGTGACTAAACCGTGTTTTCGTTTTGGTCTTATGTGGGATGTGATCAGGTCGCTGATCATTACTGGAAAGTTTGTCTCTTTCATTATCCTCCTGACGTAGTACGTACGACAGGGTCGGGACACGTCCAGAGTCCACATCACTCAAAGTTTCCTGAAGGTTACTGCCTGCCGGAAGATGATGTACATCTCATGGCCCTTCTTTTGCTGTGTCTCTTACCAGTTATATATACTCGGGTTGAACGTCATCAGACCAGCTTTGTGGATGATGCAGTACCTCCTCGCTTTCAACTTCTCTCCCCTAACCTTGGCATCATCTGCAGACGTATTCAGGTAGGAGTCCATACCTTCTGGGAAGTTCTTCACGTAGATCACGAAGAGCATTGGTCCCAGACCAGGACCCTGTGGCACTTCACTTCGTTGCCTCAACCCACATGGAGCAGGCTACCTGACCTGACAAGCAGCCTCCCACTCAGGTAACCATCAGTCGATCGAAAGAGACTCTTTGATTCTTCTTGCCTGGTGATCCAGCCTTTGTCATCCGTCTCCCATACGGTACGTCGTCAGGTGTTCACTGCCACTCCAGGCGCGAACGATCCGTGTATAACAGAGAGCTCTTTCTCTCGTCGAAATGTAACAGGTTCTTGACGCATGACCCATGTTTTCTGAAACCTTGTTGTCTCTCGCTTGGTAAATTTCTTCCTTTGTGTGTGTGTGTGTGTGTGTGTGTGTGTATCTTTCATGGTCAAAATTTCCTCCACCAACAAGAAATAATTATAATGTATATATATATATATATATATATATATATATATATATATATATATATATATTTTTTTTTTTTTTTTTTTTTTTTTTTTTTTTTGCCGCTGTCTCCCGCGTTTGCGAGGTAGCGCAAGGAAACAGACGAAAGAAATGGCCCAACCCACCCCCATACACATGTATATACATACGTCCACACACGCAAATATACATACCTACACAGCTTTCCATGGTTTACCCCAGACGCCTCACATGCCTTGATTCAATCCACTGACAGCACGTCAACCCCGGTATACCACATCGCTCCAATTCACTCTATTCCTTGCCCTCCTTTCACCCTCCTGCATGTTCAAGCCCCGATCACACAAAATCTTTTTCACTCCATCTTTCCACCTCCAATTTGGTCTCCCTCTTCTCCTCGTTCCCTCCCCCTCCGACACATATATTCTCTTGGTCAATCTTTCCTCATTTTATTCTCTCCATGTGCCCGAACCATTTCAAAACACCCTCTTCTGCTCTCTCAACCACGCTCTTTTTATTTCCACACATCTCTCTTACCCTTACATTACTTACTCGATCAAACCACCTCACACCACATATTGTCCTCAAACATCTCATTTCCAGCACATCCATCCTCCTGCGCACTACTCTATCCATAGCCCACGTCTCGCAACCATACAACATTGTTGGAACAACTATTCCTTCAAACATACCCATTTTTGCTTTCCGAGATAATGTTCTCGACTTCCACACATTCTTCAAGGCTCCCAAAATTTTCGCCCCCTCCCCCACCCTATGATCCACTTCCGCTTCCATGGTTCCATCCGCTGACAGATCCACTCCCAGATATCTAAAACACTTCACTTCCTCCAGTTTTTCTCCATTCAAACTCACCTCCCAATTGACTTGACCCTCAACCCTACTGTACCTAATAACCTTGCTCTTATTCACATTTACTCTTAACTTTCTTCTTTCACACACTTTACCAAACTCAGTCACCAGCTTCTGCAGTTTTTCACATGAATCAGCCACCAGCGCTGTATCATCAGCGAACAACAACTGACTCACTTCCCAAGCTCTCTCATCCCCAACAGACTTCATACTTGCCCCTCTTTCCAAAACTCTTGCATTCACCTCCCCAACAACCCCATCCATAAACAAATTAAACAACCATGGAGACATCACACACCCCTGCCGCAAACCTACATTCACTGAGAATATATATATATATATATATATATATATATATATATATATATATATATATATAGATTAAGAATATTTCTTTTCCCAAATACAAGAATCTTGGAGGTTCTCTTAAATCCATTACTGACTGGTACAGACGCCTCTCTTACTCCCCCTCCTACTTTAAAGTCCAAAGGAGACTCAACTTTGAACTTAGGAGTTTCAGAACACGGAGGTGAGAGATAACGGCATTTTGGCTGCTGATGAAACGTAGGTGGTTAAGGAGAAAGCCAAAGGTGTGTTCTCTGCTTCTTCTTTCATTTGAGTGAAGCGAGTTTCGTGTCCTCTCTTGTTTCTCGTTTCAGTAACAGTGAAGCAGATGTGGGCGAGACGTGTGAGTTTTAATGACCTACTGGTACATAAGGGGAGGAGGGTATGCTGCACGTGAGCTGTTTCTGCTGTCATACATACAGCTTCTTAATCATCATGTGTGATGTCACCATTCACAGGCCTCATGTATGATGTCAACATTCACACTCATCATGTATGGTATCATTCACAGACATCTTGTATGATTGGTCACCATTCACTGTTTCATCCTTGACTTCAGTCTTTTCATCTACAGCTCGTATAGCGCTATAGGAAAACATCTACACCTCGTATAGTTCTATAGGAAAAGTTCTTGACCTGTTTTCTAACACGTTTCTGGCCTCATTTCACATTAGGGACTCGGGTAGTTCTGTCTTTGCGTCTCTCGAACTACTGTGTTCGCCGTTGAAATCGTCAAACCAGTTTAAGAATTTGAGGTTCGTGATCATGTCACACCATGCCACTGGTATTACCACTTTACGGCGAGATGGTTTTACTCCCGCATTGCCGCCCCGTCTCTTAACCTTTCATTATTCATGCATCTTGTCTTTACTCTTATGTCTGCGCACACACACACACACACACACACACACACACACACACACACACACACACACACACACACATCCCTAAGCCAGCAGGCTGCCCATTTATCGACCGGCCCCCCGAGGAACAGGGTGAACGCCTGGGTTGGGTGTGGGCCGACTGAAATGCCCAGGGTTCGAACCCATGAGGATCCGAGCTCGGATTGGTCCGTGATGACCTATGGTTAGTATCGGTGACCGCTCCGCCACGGAGGCACATGTACGTGTGTCTGTGTGTACGTGTGTGTGTGTGTGTGTGTGTTTACTGGGATAAAACGTATTTTAAGTATTCTAACGACACAGACAATTATCATTTTCGTCTCACGGTAGGCACTGCCACATTTTAGACTGTTGCTTGATGTACGGTCGATTTCAGAAGCCTCGCTTTCACTCAGCCGTGAATAAAGAAAGAGCCAGCTTGGCTAGAAAGCTATTTACAGACTTTTTGTAATTCATTTTATTCTCGGTTGATGTACGATTCCCAGGCATACATCAGTCGGTTGATGTACGATTCCCAGGAATACATCAGTCGGTTGATGTACGATTCCCAGGAATACATCAGTCGGTTGATGTACGATTCCCAGGAATACATCAGTCGGTTGATGTACGATTCCCAGGAATACATCAGTCGGTTGATGTACGATTCCCAGGAATACATCAGTCGGTTGATGTACGATTCCCAGGAATACATCAGTCGGTTGATGTACGATTCCCAGGAATACATCAGTCGGTTGATGTACGATTCCCAGGAATACATCAGTCGGTTGATGTACGATTCCCAGGAATACATCAGTCGGTTGATGTACGATTCCCAGGAATACATCAGTCGGTTGGTGTACGATTCCCAGGAATACATCAGCTTAGAATGATATACCGAAGCCTGTTTCTTGGTGTGTCCATTTTCAGGTCGCCTATCCCCCTTGATCGAGGATGCGCTGGTAAATAGAAACACTAGAGAGCCTATGAGGAAAAGAAAGAAAAACAAAAAGATATGTATAGATTCCCCTGGCTCCTTCCTTGACTCACTTATCGACAGGGATAGTACAGAAGGGGAAGTTGTCCAGCACCCTCTGAGATTCTGGTCGCCTTGGTCGACCATCGGGAGAGACATAGTAAGGGCGAGTATGGTATAGTCCGTCTCACCTCCACACAGCACCTGAACTCCTTCCTCCCCAGTTGGGTTTTCGCCCAGGATCAGACAGCAGATGTATAGCACACTGACTGACTGTTTTTTCTATCAACTTCTAAAGTAACCTCTGACCTCTAAAGGAAGCTATGGATGGTCATCCCCATCTTGTCTCGGACGTCGGGTGCAAAGGTTTTATGAAAGGTTCACTTAAACATCATGTTAAACATGGTAAAAAGAATAAGATTCAAGAACTGTTTTCTTTTTTCTTCTTTAGTGACCTTTGACCCCTCCACAATGGTGAGAAATGGAAGAAATTGCGTGTCTGGTATACGCATAGTATGTGGGGTGGGAGAGAAGGGGGAAGCATACACATGTACAAAGAGATCTTTGAGTAGGTGAAGTCACATATCTGATGTATGCATAATGTGTGTGTGTGTGTGTGTGTGTGTTAAGAAAAATACACTTGGTCAAGTAATGGTGAACAAATGTTGTTTCTTTTTTTTGAAGTGAACTTTAAATCCCAGTAGAAGGACAGACTTTATTTAGATCACACATTTGTCCTTGACTTGTGTGGGTATGTCTGTGTAGTTTAGTGTCATTTGACCCGATGGTATGGAGGAAGAACCCAGCATATATATTTGACCCCTGACCACATATAGTCCTTATATGACGTAACGAGTGATGACAGAAAAGAGGTGTCTAGGTGTATTGAAATCCACGTACACACGTACCTACCGAGGTTAAAGTCAGTTGGCCTTACAATGAAGGAACGGTGCTAAACCTTGTTATAGATATAAAGAAGAAGAATGTAAAGAAGAAAGGCAGACAGAAAGAAAGAAAGAAAGAAAGAAAGAAAGAAAGAAAGAAAAAGAAAGACAAAGAAAGAAGGAAAGAAGACGTGTAGTAAAGCCACAACGTCTTCCCCACGTGAGGAAGAAGACATCATCGCTGTATTGCTTGGCCTTCCAGGTCATTAGCTCACGTTCCACCAACACCCGTCCATTGTACAGCTGCTCTCCTGCCGTCCCCACCCCACACCCGCGTCTCGCGCGGCGCTTTTTAAAACGCGGGTGTCGGCGGCCGGGCAAGCGGGGTGGTGGGAACTTCGTCAGGTGAGGCGCATTACCTCCCCGCTGGCCCACACCAGTTCAAAGGTCATTAACCAGCAAATAACAAATAATATTCCTCCTCCTCCTCCTCCTCCTCCTCCTCCTCCTCCTCAGACCAGTGAAGTCCTCGTGTATAATGAAGCAAGCGGCCATTTTGTTCTCTCGTCCACCTCCGCCCCGGCGGAACACCACCGAGCGTCGTGTTCTTCTCGCTCTTCTTCGGCGTTGTTCTTGTTTACGTGTCGCCTCATTCCTCCTCTGGGTATTGTTGGTGTTGAATGTCAGTATGTGTACAAGGCCGCCGCTGCGCACCAGCCAGGACTGACCTTAGAGGCGGATAATAAATGCAGAAGCGGTTGACAGCTGCCATTTCGCGAGGGGTACCTCCAGCCTGGCTAGGAAGAAGTAATGAAAGACTCGCGAGGAGAAAAGAGAGATGATTAGACAAGGATAGAAAATGGGGTTTACTCCGGGGGATGGGGGAGTCGGCCCATCGCGTCCGCTGTGGTTCACGCCTCTCAAATATTCTCGCTTAAAAACGAAAGGGGAAAATATGAGTAGCGAGTCGATCATATTCTCGTAGAAGGTAGAGAATTTGTCCACCCGTGTCAACCTTTCACTTGGTATGCAAAAACAATAGCCTCCTGCATCAGTCAAGTGTGGCGATATGTCGCCAGCATTCTTCAAGGTATTGCAGTCGTGTTCGCGAAGATTTTATTACACTTTAGTTCCAGAAACTCGACAGAATCAAACCATCTCTCGTTTAAAGAAGGACTTCGTCCAGACCTGGAATCTCAACTCATCGTTCGTAGATGTGAAGTGCCTTTGCGCGTGTGTCGTCTAGAGTGTCATGTGGCCCTCTGGAAGTATCCTCAACACCTGACGAAGAAGGTTTTGAGGCGTTTCCAGTCGATGGATGTAGTAGCTGGACGGCACCTCAGTGAACCCCCTGGAAGCCGATAGGCCCTGAAGCCCAAACAACCAACCACGGACTTGATCCAGCGCCTGAAGATCTTCGAAATGGTTGTTGATAACGACTAGCGGATAAGGAGATACAGAGATAAGGCGTATCTCGCGAATAACTCGAATATCACATCTCTGTTTGTAAAGGTGTTCTTTGGCTCCTTGGCTTAATATGTGTGATTTACTGAGGGGGAAAAAATCTATTTTCGTGGTGATGGTAGAGGTGAGGGAGGATGGTGGAGAGGGAGAGGGAAGAGCCAGCTCGCAGAACCCTCCTCCTTTTCTGTGGTCCAGGGGACACACAAGGACGACCTACCTCCCGTCGGTCCCCGCGCAGGGAGGTCCACGCTAAACAGGTTTTCGTTAAGTGAGGACACACGTCCTGAGCGAGAGGGGGGGCCTCTCTCTCTCTCTCTCTCTCTCTCTCTCTCCCGCTGTCTCGCCCCGCGCGCCACTCTCGCCTTAATACACAATTTGCTCAGGAGAACAAAATCGACTATTTTTTTGTCTTCCCTAATTAGTTCTAATTTTTTTTTTTCTTTTTCTTTCTAGACCTTCCCATTCCCTTACGCCTCTTCCTTGCCTTACAAGTTCCTTACTTCATCTCGTTTTCTGTCACAGTACCGTCTCGTTTTCTGTTCACACTACCATCTCGTTTCTCTCCCCCTCAACCCCACCCAACCCCCCTCCTCTCCTTTATTTACTACGATTTTCAAATAGTTTTTTTCTTTCTTTTTCTTTCGTATTCCCTTCATTCGTGTTGCTAATTTCGAACATTCGCTTCTGAAAAGCGACCGGTGGGGATGGGGGGGGGGGGGGTAGGGAAGGGGGGGGGGGGGGGGGGGTTAGGGGGTGAGTCGTCAGATGAGTTCGGGTCAATAAAGCATCAAACAACAGGCCCGTATCAAACGCTTCTTACTCAATAAACAGAAAACAGTAACTCCAAATTTATAAAGCAATTACACCCGTTGTTTGATCCATGTTTCCCTGGTCAAGATATCTTTGTTTCTGAATGGCAAGAATTCATTTGAAAATTTCGTTGCTCACGATCAAATATATATATATATATATGTGTGTGTGTGTGTGTGTGTGTGTGTGTGTGTTTGCGTGTGTGTGTGTGTGTGTGTGTGTGTGTGTGTGTGTGTGTGTGTGTGTATTATATCGCATGGTCGATTTCTGTGAAAGAAATCAGTTTTTCTCGTTTTTTTTTCTTTTTTCTATTTCCTCTTTTATATCCTTTCGTTGTACATCTGAGTTTCATTACAAGGTCTGGGGAAGCTGGTGAGGATCATTGTGTCAGTGTCTGGATATGTTGTCGTGAGTAAGGCCAGCATGGCGAACTGGTGCTTTGAAATACATGTGTGTGTGTGTGTGTGTGACTGAACCACTACGGGATGATCGTGTACGTGAAAGAAGTATGATCAGATTGTGTGTGTGTGTGTGTGTGTGTGTGTGTGTGGAGGGAATTCATGAACGAAACGTTTTTAGATTTTAGATTTTATGAATGAAATAATATATTTATTTATTCATTTTGCTTAGTCGCTGTCTCCCGCGTTAGCGAGGTAGCGCAAGGAAGCAGACGAAAGAATGGCCCAACCCCCCCACATACACATGTATATATATACATATATATATATATATATATATATATATATATATATATATATATATATATGTGTGTGTGTGTGTGTGTGTGTGTGTGTGTGTGTAATCAAGATAAGTCCACGGTTGAAATATGGGAATAATATGATTGGAGTAGTCCAGGAGACTGGAGTGAATGACGTAACGTGTAACATTCACGTGACTGACACGATTTCGAAGACAAAAGACGGGTGTACACCCTCCTGGCCGTCACTGTGGCGGGACGGTACTGTGATCACTTCTGGATAATACCTGAACTGAATTCTGACTCTTACTTACGTGGTGTCAACAGAGGGAAGGAATGGGTTGAGGCGCGCAAGCGTCTCTGCCATGAACCAATGGGACACACACACACACACACACACACACACACACACACACACACACACACACACACACACACACACTCTCTCTCTCTCTCTCTCTCTCTCTCTCTCTCTCTCTCTCTCTCTCTCTCTCTCTCTCTCTCTCTCTCTCTCTCTCTCTCTCCCCCTGGAATATTGTTCCAGCAAAGGCCAGCGTGCCCCTCTCCCATTTTACGCCAGTCACATTACCAACAGGTAAGAGAACATCAAATGTGTCAGCAGAGGTTAGCTGGTAGTTTTAAGGGTGGGGTGTGTGTGCGCCACGGAGGGTGAGTTCAAGTTTCGCCCATTTCCCCAGTGGTAGACGCGAACCTGAGATTGTATATACAGTGGGCAGCAGCAGCCCCCCCCGTTGGTACGTCGTGACGTCACCAAGGCAGGGCGAGAACTTGCACGATCTATCAGGACAGATAGATAGATAGATAGATATTCAAAAAAGATAGATCGATATTCGAAAAGAGATAGATTGATAGACATTAGAACAGATAGATAGATATTCAAAAAAGGTAGATAGATAGACATTAAGATAGATAGATTGATAGATAGATATTCAGAAGATAGATAGATATTCAACAAGATAGATAGATATTTTATTGACCTCATCAAATACATGGTTGAAGACTATGAACATCTATATGTTATGGCCCATGATTAAAGGTCTTGAACAGTAAAACAATAACTTGAAATACAGTTGAATAAATTGCATACGAATACAATACACCTTCTTCTCCAGGGTCCAGGTCCAGCAGTCAGCTCAGCCCTGCCCGGGGGCCCCCCTCTTCCCCCCTCCCACTGCAGTCCATCGGAAAATTGGTAAGGGAATTTTCTTGTTCGCACTTGTCCATGGTAATGTGGTTTCCCCACTTTACATGATGTTTCCACTTATTATTTTTCTAACCCCCCCTTTGCCGCCTGTTGAGCCGGAGGGAGAGGTGGGGGGGTGAGGAGGTGCATTCTGCATTCCTACCACACTCTTAGGTCTCGCATGGAGATGATGACCGCATCAGGTGCTCCAGTCGTGTGTCCCTCACCCGTATTCCCATGAACTTCTTTTGGAGAAGTATTATTCCTTAACCCTCCACTGAACACTATGGACATCACCACTACTCCGGTTGAGTAATATTGATCGTGCCCACTCCGGTTGAGTAATATTGATCGTGCCCACTCCGGTTGAGTAATATTGATCGTGCCCACTCCGTTGAGTAATATTGATCGTGCCCACTCAGTTGAGTAATATTGATCGTGCCCACTCCGTTGAGTAATATTGATCGTGCCCACTCCGTTGAGTAATATTGATCGTGCCCACTCCGTTGAGTAATATTGATCGTGCTCACTCCGTTGAGTAATATTGATCGTGCCCCCTCCGTTGAGTAATATTGATCGTGCCCACTCCGTTGAGTAATATTGATCGTGCCCACTCCGTTGAGTAATATTGATCGTGACCACTCCGGTTGAGTAATATTGATCGTGCCCACTCCGTTAAGTAATATTGATCGTGCCCCCTCCGGTGAGTAATATTGATCGTGCCCACTCCGTTGAGTAATATTGATCGTGCCCCCTCCGTTGAGTAATATTGATCGTGCCCACTCCGTTGAGTAATATTGATCGTGCCCACTCCGTTGAGTAATATTGATCGTGCCCACTCCGTTGAGTAATATTGATCGTGCCCACTCCGGTGAGTAATATTGATCGTGCCCACTCCGTTGAGTAATATTGATCGTGCCCACTCCGGGTGAGTAATATTGATCGTGCCCACTCCGTTGAGTAATAATGATCGTGCCCACTCCGGTAATATTGATCGTGCCCACTCCGGTGAGTAATATTGGTCGTGCCCACTCCGTTGAGTAATATTGATCGTGCCCCCTCCGGTGAGTAATATTGATCGTGCCCACTCCGTTGAGTAATATTGATCGTGCCCACACCGTTGAGTAATATTGATCGTGCCCACTCCGGTTGAGTAATATTGATCGTGCCCACTCCGTTGAGTAATATTGATCGTGACCACTCCGGTTGAGTAATATTGATCGTGCCCACTCCGTTAAGTAATATTGATCGTGCCCCCTCCGGTGAGTAATATTGATCGTGCCCACTCCGTTGAGTAATATTGATCGTGCCCCCTCCGTTGAGTAATATTGATCGTGCCCACTCCGTTGAGTAATATTGATCGTGCCCACTCCGTTGAGTAATATTGATCGTGCCCACTCCGTTGAGTAATATTGATCGTGCCCACTCCGGTGAGTAATATTGATCGTGCCCACTCCGTTGAGTAATATTGATCGTGCCCACTCCGGGTGAGTAATATTGATCGTGCCCACTCCGTTGAGTAATAATGATCGTGCCCACTCCGGTAATATTGATCGTGCCCACTCCGTTGAGTAATATTGATCGTGCCCACTCCGGTGAGTAATATTGATCGTGCCCACTCCGTTGAGTAATATTGATCGTGCCCACTCCGGGTGAGTAATATTGATCGTGCCCACTCCGTTGAGTAATAATGATCGTGCCCACTCCGGTAATATTGATCGTGCCCACTCCGGTGAGTAATATTGATCGTGCCCACTCCGTTGAGTAATATTGATCGTGCCCCCTCCGGTGAGTAATATTGATCGTGCCCACTCCGTTGAGTAATATTGATCGTGCCCACACCGTTGAGTAATATTGATCGTGCCCACTCCGGTTGAGTAATATTGATCGTGCCCACTCCGTTGAGTAATATTGATCGTGACCACTCCGGTTGAGTAATATTGATCGTGCCCACTCCGTTAAGTAATATTGATCGTGCCCCCTCCGGTGAGTAATATTGATCGTGCCCACTCCGTTGAGTAATATTGATCGTGCCCCCTCCGTTGAGTAATATTGATCGTGCCCACTCCGTTGAGTAATATTGATCGTGCCCACTCCGTTGAGTAATATTGATCGTGCCCACTCCGTTGAGTAATATTGATCGTGCCCACTCCGGTGAGTAATATTGATCGTGCCCACTCCGTTGAGTAATATTGATCGTGCCCACTCCGGGTGAGTAATATTGATCGTGCCCACTCCGTTGAGTAATAATGATCGTGCCCACTCCGGTAATATTGATCGTGCCCACTCCGGTGAGTAATATTGATCGTGCCCACACCGTTGAGTAATATTGATCGTGCCCACTCCGGGTGAGTAATATTGATCGTGCCCACTCCGGGTGAGTAATATTGATCGTGCCCACACCGTTGAGTAATATTGATCGTGCCCACTCCGGGTGAGTAATATTGATCGTGCCCACACCGTTGAGTAATATTGATCGTGCCCACTCCGTTGAGTAATATTGATCGTGCCCACTCCGGGTGAGTAATATTGATCGTGCCCACTCCGTTCAGCAGTAACAACCTTGTAACTCCGTTGAGCAGTATCAGCCAGACAACCGCCTACCACGCTGTCGAGGAGTATTAACCCTACCCCCTCCACCCCCCCCCCTTCGTTGAGCAGTATTAACCCTATCGTTCCCTTGAGCAAAAACCCCTCCGTTAGGTAGAGTCAATTCCCCCCCCCCATCCACCCCACTCCTACCCTTCCTCCCTCCCTTCGTTAAGCAACCTTACACTTGACCTTCCGTTGAACCCCTCCCTTCGTTAAGCAACCTTACGCTTGACCTTCCGTTGAACCCGTCCCTTCGTTAAGCAATTTTACACTTCGCCTTCCGTTGAACCCCTCCCTTCGTTAAGCAATTTTACACTTCGCCTTCCGTTGAACCCCTCCCTTCGTTAAGCAATTTTACACTTCGCCTTCCGTTGAACCCGTCCCTTCGTTAAGCAATTTTACACTTGGCCTTCCGTTGAACCCCTCCCTTCGTTAAGCCACTTTACGCTTCGCCTTCCGTTGAACGGTGTGAACCTTCGCCCTGCAGTGTGCGTACAGAATCAACGATCCCCTCCGTTGAGCAGCGCTGCTCCGTTGAACAGCACCAACCTTGCCATTACGTTGAGCAGGTTCAGCCACGATATCGGCACTGTGAACAAGCAGCTTAGTGAGACCGGCGGCGGCGGTGGTGGTGGCAGGGGTAGTGGTGGTAGTGGTACTGGTAGTGGTGGCAGGGGTAGTGGTGGTAGTGGTACTGGTAGTGGTGGCAGGGGTAGTGGTGGTAGTGGTGGCAGGGGTAGTGGTGGTAGTGGTACTGGTAGTGGTGGCAGGGGTAGTGGTGGTAGTGGTACTGGTAGTGGTGGTAGTGGTACTGGTACTGGTAGTGGTGGCAGGGGTAGTGGTGGTAGTGGTACTGGTAGTGGTGGCAGGGGTAGTGGTGGTAGTGGTACTGGTAGTGGTGGCAGGGGTAGTGGTGGTAGTGGTGGCAGGGGTAGTGGTGGTAGTGGTACTGGTAGTGGTGGCAGGGGTAGTGGTGGTAGTGGTGGCAGGGGTAGTGTTGGCAGCTACGGTGGCGGTGGTGGTGGCAGGGGTAGTGGTGGTAGTGGTGGCAGGGGTAGTGGTGGCAGCTACGGTGGTGGTAGTGGTGGTGGTGGCAGCGGAGGCCCGAGTATCAAACGGTAGTGAACTGTATCCAATGTCACGTCCTGGAGTGCGGGTGTGCCTTTATATCTCAACGACAGATTGACG
>NC_092232.1:9788814-9801314 GCF_036320965.1 Panulirus ornatus
TACACCAGCTTGATTACACACAGTGATGAAAATATATTCAATATCAGTTAAGGTATATACATATTAAATCCCTTTTTTTTTGTAGAGGAAGTTATAAAAAGTTATATCAACTGTTCACGAGTTTATGTTGTGTTATGTGAGTCGACCTTGTGTCTGGCTTTGCCTGAGTGAGGTCATGTGGGAGACGTCAGGTCAAGGTCAGGTAGAGGGTGGGGTCACGTAGACCCTTGTGTGCCAACCTCGCCTCTCGCTAATCACAAGTTTACACGTCCGTGTTCCGTGTTTCCTCCCGTTCTGTATCCATAACCAGCAACCTGTACTCCGGAGATGCGATAATACACGAAAGCGCTCAGCATTCTCGTGTTTCCTTGTAGTACTGATGATTATGTATTATGACGTCACGCGTTTGTTGTAATTTTCTACACACACACACACACACACACACACACACACACACACACATATATATATATATTTTTTTTCATACTATTCGCCATTTCCTGCGTTAGCGAGGTAGCGTTAAGAACAAAGGACTGAGCCTTTGAGGGAATATCCTCACTTGGCCCCCTTCTGTGTTCCTTCTTTTGGGAAATTAAAAACAAGAGGGGATGATTTCCAGCCCCCCACTCCCTCCCCCTTTTAGTCGCCTTCTACGACACGCAGGGAATACGTGGGAAGTATTCTTTCTCTCTTATTAAATCTTCCAGTAATATAATTCAGTGTCCAATAATATAATTCAGTGTCCAAGCCATCCTTTACCATAATCCTTTATCGATCGAACCCTCCAGTAGTATAATCTTGTCATGTCCAAACCATCCAGTGATATAATCCTTCACTGCATAGACCAACCTGTAATGAAATCCCTCACCTTCCAGACCAACCTGTGCCATAATCCTTCACTGTCCAAGCCAACCACTGATGTAATCTTTCACTGTCCAAGCCAACCAGTAATATAATCTGTCACTGTCCAAGCTAACTTGTAATATAATCCTTCACTGTCCAAGCCAACCACTGATGTAATCTTTCACTGTCTAAGCCAACCAGTAATATAATCTGTCACTGTCCAAGCTAACTTGTAATATAATCCTTCACCGTCCAAGCCAACCAGTAATGTAATCTTTCACTGTCCAAGCCAACCAGTAATGTAATCTTTCACTGTCCAAACCAACTTGTAATATGATCCTTCACTGTCCAAGCCAACCAGTAATGTAATCTTTCACTGTCCAAGCCAACCAGTAATGTAATCTTTCACTGTCCAAGCCAACCAGTAATGTAATCTTTCACTGTCCAAGCCAACCAGTAATGTAATCTTTCACTGTCCAAACCAACTTGTAATATGATCCTTCACTGTCCAAGCCAACCTGTAATATAATCCTTCACTGTCCAAGTCAACCTGTAATATAATCTGTCACTGCAGATTACATCGCCAAACAACCTGGTTGTCTGGCCCGCGGGAGCGCCGGCGACAGCTACATCGCGCTGGCTAAATTGTTGGATGAATTCGCAATTGTTCTCTCCCTCCCTCTCTCTCTCTCTTTCTCTCCTTTTCTCTCTCTCTCTGTCTTTCTATCTATCTATCTATCTGTCTATCTATATCTCGCTTTCTTTCTCCATTTTTTTACCTCTCTTTTTTTTAATCAGTAAGGCCTCGGCGTCCACGTCCACGGCGTATACGATCGGACAACCGGGACCACAGCTATCCACAACCAGTCCTCACAAGCCTATCATTTTCTCCCAGGCCGCCTCATATGCCCTGGTTCAGTCCATTGCACACGTCGACCCCTGTATACCACACCGCTCAAATTCACTCTTTACCATATCCCATATATATCCACAACCAGTCCTCACAAGCCTATCATTTTCTCCCAGGCCGCCTCATATGCCCTGGTTCAGTCCATTGCACACGTCGACCCCTGTATACCACACCGCTCAAATTCACTCTTTACCATATCCCATATATATATGGGATATAGTATATATATATATATATATATATATATATATATATATATATATATATTTTTTTTTTTTTTTTTTTTTTTATACTTTGTCGCTGTCTCCCGCGTTTGCGAGGTAGCGCAAGGAAACAGACGAAAGAAATGGCCCAACCCCCCCCCCCATACACATGTACATACACACGTCCACACACGCAAATATACATACCTACACAGCTTTCCATGGTTTACCCCAGACGCTTCACATGCCTTGCTTCAATCCACTGACAGCACGTCAACCCCTGTATACCACATGACTCCAATTCACTCTATTTCTTGCCCTCCTTTCACCCTCCTGCATGTTCAGGCCCCGATCACACAAAATCTTTTTCACTCCATCTTTCCACCTCCAATTTGGTCTCCCTCTTCTCCTCGTTCCCTCCACCTCCGACACATATATCCTCTTGGTCAATCTCTCCTCACTCATTCTCTCCATGTGCCCAAACCATTTCAAAACACCCTCTTCTGCTCTCTCAACCACGCTCTTTTTATTTCCACACATCTCTCTTACCCTTACGTTACTTACTCGATCAAACCACCTCACACCACACATTGTCCTCAAACATCTCATTTCCAGCACATCCATCCTCCTGCGCACATCTCTATCCATAGCCCACGCCTCGCAACCATACAACATTGTTGGAACCACTATTCCCTCAAACATACCCATTTTTGCTTTCCGAGATAGTGTTCTCGACTTCCACACATTTTTCAAGGCTCCCAAAATTTTCGCCCCCTCCCCCACCCTATGATCCACTTCCGCTTCCATGGTTCCATCCGCTGACAGATCCACTCCCAGATATCTAAAACACTTCACTTCCTCCAGTTTTTCTCCATTCAAACTCACCTCCCAATTGACTTGACCCTCACCCCTACTGTACCTAATAACCTTGCTCTTATTCACATTTACTCTCAACTTTCTTCTTCCACACACTTTACCAAACTCAGTCACCAGCTTCTGCAGTTTCTCACATGAATCAGCCACCAGCGCTGTATCATCAGCGAACAACAACTGACTCACTTCCCAAGCTCTCTCATCCCCAACAGACTTCATACTTGCCCCTCTTTCCAGGACTCTTGCATTTACCTCCCTTACAACCCCATCCATAAACAAATTAAACAACCATGGAGACATCACACACCCCTGCCGCAAACCTACATTCACTGAGAACCAATCACTTTCCTCTCTTCCTACACGTACACATGCCTTACATCCTCGATAAAAACTTTTCACTGCTTCTAACAACTTGCCTCCCACACCATATATTCTTAATACCTTCCACAGAGCATCTCTATCAACTCTATCATATGCCTTCTCCAGATCCATAAATGCTACATACAAATCCATTTGCTTTTCTAAGTATTTCTCACATACATTCTTCAAAGCAAACACCTGATCCACACATCCTCTACCACTTCTGAAACCGCACTGCTCTTCCCCAATCTGATGCTCTGTACATGCCTTCACCCTCTCAATCAATACCCTCCCATATAATTTACCAGGAATACTCAACAAACTTATACCTCTGTAATTTGAGCACTCACTCTTATCCCCTTTGCCTTTGTACAATGGCACTATGCACGCATTCCGCCAATCCTCAGGCACCTCACCATGAGTCATACATACATTAAATAACCTTACCAACCAGTCAACAATACAGTCACCCCCTTTCTTAATAAATTCCACTGCAATACCATCCAAACCTGCTGCCTTGCCGGCTTTCATCTTCCGCAAAGCTTTTACTACCTCTTCTCTGTTTACCAAATCATTTTCCCTAACCCTCTCACTTTGCACACCACCTCGACCAAAACACCCTATATCTGCCACTCTATCATCAGACACATTCAACAAACCTTCAAAATACTCATTCCATCTCCTTCTCACATCACCGCTACTTGTTATCACCTCCCCATTTACGCCCTTCACTGAAGTTCCCATTTGCTCCCTTGTCTTACGCACCCTATTTACCTCCTTCCAGAACATCTTTTTATTTTCCCTAAAATTTACTGATAGTCTCTCACCCCAACTCTCATTTGCCCTTTTTTTCACCTCTTGCACCTTTCTCTTGACCTCCTGTCTCTTTCTTTTATACTTCTCCCACTCAATTGCATTTTTTCCCTGCAAAAATCGTCCAAATGCCTCTCTCTTCTCTTTCACTAATACTCTTACTTCTTCATCCCACCACTCACTACCCTTTCTAAACAGCCCACCTCCCACTCTTCTCATGCCACAAGCATCTTTTGCGCAATCCATCACTGATTCCCTAAATACATCCCATTCCTCCCCCACTCCCCTTACTTCCATTGTTCTCACCTTTTTCCATTCTGTACACAGTCTCTCCTGGTACTTCCCCACACAGGTCTCCTTCCCAAGCTCACTTACTCTCACCACCTTCTTCACCCCAACATTCACTCCTCTTTTCTGAAAACCCATACTAATCTTCACCTTAGCCTCCACAAGATAATGATCAGACATCCCTCCAGTTGCACCTCTCAGCACATTAACATCCAAAAGTCTCTCTTTCGCACGCCTGTCAATTAACACGTAATCCAATAATATATATATATATATCCAATGTACCTTAGATCTTTCATTGATAAGATCCCATAAGTTAGCAAAGAAATCATTTTATAGAGTTGAGCCCAAACCTCCCATTGACACCAAGAATCTTTTAGTTCTCCCTTATGATAATAATTTTATTTTTACTTCCCATGTTGCTGTAATCCTTTAATGTAAATGTTGCCTTCAGCAACAGTAATACTATAAAGAATATCTTAATCAGGAACTTGCCAGAAAATTTTCCTGGATGCATCTATAAAGTGCCATGCAGAAATTGTGATAAGTTTTATGTTGGGCAGACTGGTGAGGATCTTTCAGTTAGACTTAAGCAACATAAATATAGAATAAGAACAGGACAAGAATCAAATGCCTCGTTTAATCACGTTAAAAACTATGATCATTGTATTGACTGGAGTAAGGCCATCTCAGTTTTAACTTTAACTCCAGTACCAGGAGAAATATCATTGAATCTTGTATTAGTGAATACACAAATAATTATAACCTTAATATTAGTGAAGGTCTATACAAATTGGATAACTTTATTGTTGATTGAATTTGTAAACAATTCACCTTTTTGTCCACATAAGAAGTTTGATACCCTCGTTGTCTGTCTTGGACAATCACGTGTTAACCAAATGGCGTCCTAGCTACGTGTCTTCGTCGTATATCAACTGAGTGCTATATTTTTCTCTTGTGTTTTCCCTGATGATGTGATTATTACACGAAAGTGCACTTGGGAACTTATCGTGTTTCATTTCCCCCGCGGGAGACAGCGACAAAGCAAAATGAAATGAAAATATATATATATATATATATATATATATATATATATATATATATATATATATATATATATATATATATTGCACTCAGGTTTAAATTTCTGGAAAAAACGTAATATTACATTAAGATGTATACCACACAGGCATGTATTTCTCGCCGAACTTCGATGTTTCTATTAATGATGCATATCTCCCAAATAATGTGATGTCGCTCCAAACCAATAATTTTACTGAGAAAAAATAAAAGAGGAGGAACGATATCTCTCATTACTGTGATATTTCCCCCAGACAGCCATATTTCTATTAGAAAGGAGGGCTTTTCGAGGGAGGAACACATATGAAAAAAGGAAAAAAAATTAAACTTACAAAAAGTCATTGTCTCTCTCTCTCTCTCTCTCTCTCTCTCTCTCTCTCTCTCTCTCTCTCTCTCTCTCTCTCTCTCTCTCTCTCTCTCTCTCTTTGTGACATCCACAAGCGATATATTTCTTCTTAAAGGTCTCATATGTCTTGAACGATATGCTTCCTCTTGCGGTGGTATTTATTACACTAGAAGCAATATATTGAAATGTATGTATGTGTATATATATATATATATATATATATATATATATATATATATATATATATATATATATTGCAATGGATGTTTCTGCCATGCATAGAATCTGTCATGCATTGGATGTAGACCTCAGATCATGATTTTCTCTCTCTCTCTCTCTCTCTCTCTCTCTCTCTGTATATATATATATATATATATATATATATATATATATATATATGATAAACCCCTTCTAGGTAGCAATACTTCTCAAAAAAAAAGAAATGATATTGCTCCTTAAAAAGACAGTAGTAACTTAATTCAATTATGATTTATTTACAGAACACAACTTTTGTATAAGCGACAATTTTACCAACCCTGACGCATTTTTTTTTTTTTTCTTAAAAGTACCCCCCCTTTTTTTTTTTTTTTTTATCTGAGAGCTGTTATGAATTATTTAGTTATGTATATTTGTCGAAGGTAATATTTTTTCTTACAACGAATGATATTTTTCCAAAGTATTTTTAGATTTGTTTAGAAAAGATATGATTTTACTTTTAATCTGTATTTTTCCCATTAAAACGTAACATCTTTATAGTTTTTTTATGTATGTTGTGTGGTTATGCTTGTTTTTATTTTCCCTGTCTTTACACACACACACACACACACACACACACAGGTTGGCTTGTTTCTTATCTACTGAAGAAGAGGTCAGAAAAGCTTAGTGAACCGCTTGAAATCTAGTTCATGGTGTATCTGGAGGAGGGAAAGGGAGCACTAAGGGAGTAGAAGAGGGCAGATATACCCATCTTTTAAGAAAGGAGACAGAGAAGTTGTGCTGAACTAAATCTCTGACGAGTGTGGCAAAAATAGTGTTGGAAAGGTAACAGAAACGCAAGTGGATAAATACTTGCAAAGGTAGACCTACTTAACTGAGAGACTGAATGGATTTAGGGAAAGGATGTCCTGCGTAACAGACTTCTTAGACTACTTTGAGGGAGTAAGACCTGTCTGCAGACAAGAGAAGTATGACTGGTTTATGTGTATGTGGACAGCCAGAAAGCATTTGACACTGTGCGACACAGGAGGCTGGTATAGAAGCTAGGTCTTCAGGAAGGAATTGAACAGGTATAGAAGGACAGAACGTTACTGAAGAGGAGGAGGACAAAGGATGCATTGCAGGAAGTATCTCGAAACGAATTGGGGTCATGAGCGGCGTGCCGCAGGTTCGATGCTGGAACCATAAGTCTTCCTGATTTATGTAAATAACGTACCAGAAGGACTGGACTCGTCGTTCAATATGTTTGCTGATGATGACGTGAAGGTCATGAGAGAAGTAAACGGTGATGAGAACTGCTTCACCTTGCAAGGGGACCTAGACAAATTGCACAGTTGGTCTAATGGATTATCGAGGATGTCCATCGCCGGGTCGCTGTATACTGGATCATGACAAAGGAGACACACTGTCTGCTAGCAGAGACTGGGTCAGCATACATGGTCGAGGAAATATCCAACAGACTAATGAGATAAATTATGGTCCTCATATGCGGTGTCGGAAGTTAGAGAAGCACAGGGAACTAGCGGAAAGGTTCAGGGGAAGACAGCAAAGATTTTACCAGAATTAAGAAAGCTGAGTTACAGTGAGAGATAAGAGACCATAAATTTGCCCAACATGGAAGAGAAAAGAGTGAGGGGGTGATTTCATCACAACCCTTGATTATTTTTTTCAATCTGGCTGGCGATGCCATCGGTGAACGTATCTTCCCTAAAACACGAAGGTTGTAACAAGCAGAGGCTAACATTGAAATTAAGAGGAAAGATATGTTAGAAAATGTAAGGGAGTCATTTGATAGTATGAGTGGTGTACGAGTGGACTATACTGAATGTGATGACATTGTGAGTGAGGGCAGCATACAGACGCTGAGAAGACCGTGTGTCAGTCGAGACAGTTCATATGTTTACCTCATGATTGTATGACTTCCTGCACGTATGATGCATATTGGTGATAGCACACACACACACCCCATACCACACCACACCACACCACACCACACCACACCACACCCATACCATACCATACCATACCATACCACACACACACACACACACACACACACACACATAACGACTGGCATTTCGCCCAAACAGCCCCAAATCCCTTCCCCCCCTCGAAGCAATAACATTCTTCCATGTTTTGGGAAATCATTCGGGCGCATCACCCACCCATCAGTCCGTCAGTCGTCCCCCGTCATCTCCCTCCCCCGCTTGCTGGGGGAACACCTGACGTGGGAGGAGGGGAGGGGAGGTTGGGAGGGGGGTTAGAACCCAGTGTTCTCCTCCAGTCTTGCTATGGGGGCGTAAGATTATCACCTCCCCTAATCCCTCTCCCTTCCTCCCTCATGTTGGGGAATACCTGAGGTTGGATGAGTCTTCCCTCCGTCTTTGCTTGGGAAGGAGGAGGGGGGAGATATCCCCCATCACCTGATATGTGGGGAATCTGTTCTCGAATCCTTCCCCAGAAATCCCCAACCCCAAACCTCCCGTTAATCACCACGAAAGAAAAGAAAGACAAAAAAAAAGGATAAATCCCCCCACCACCCCTTCCTGTTAATCCCCCCTCCCCCCTCATTACGTGTGAGGAAAGAAACAGGAAATACAGATCCCATCACCACCCCCACACACCCCCTTCCCCATCGTCCCATGACCCTCTCTCTCCCATTAATCCACCAACAAATGCCCTTCGGATCCCATCTCCCAAAATCCCAAAAGGTATTCAGGCAAACAATGTATCATAAAACACACACACACACACACACACACACACACACACACACACACACACACACACACAAACACAAAGTTCAACGTACAAGAAAGAGTTATCCTTCCCCCTTCCCTTTCCCCATCACCCCCCATCACCTAAAACCCTTACTTCCCTAACATCCCCTTCCCCCTTCCCTCCTTCGGCCCCCTTCCCCAACTACCACCACGACCAGCAGTCTAGGAGTACTCTCCCCCTTCCCCTCCCCCCTCTCACCCATTCATTTATTATCGGACGGGGGAATATCGGCATTTACTTTGTCCGGATGCCGATTTATTGAGCTCGTAAATCTCCTCTGGGGAAGATACCGTCATGCGATGTTAATTGAATTTTCCTGTTTTGCGACGTTACTCGTATTGTGACGTCCACTCTACTACCTCGGTGGAGGGGGACGACCCTGGTGGACAGATGGAGGGGGACGACCCTGGTGGACAGATGGAGGGGGACGACTTGGTGGACAGATGGAGGGGAGGACCTTGGTGGACAGATGGAGGGGGACGACCTTGGTGGACAGATGGAGGGGGACGACCCTGGTGGACAGATGGAGGGGAGGACCTTGGTGGACAGATGGAGGGGGACGACCCTTGGTGGACAGATGGAGGGGGACGACCCTTGGTGGACAGATGGAGGGGGACGACCCTTGGTGGACAGATGGAGGGGAGGACCTTGGTGGACAGATGGAGGGGAGGACCCTGGTGGACAGATGGAGGGGGACGACCCTTGGTGGACAGATGGAGGGGAGGCCCTTGGTGGACAGATGGAGGGGGACGACCCTGGTGGACAGATGGAGGGGGACGACCCTTGGTGAACAGATGGAGGGGACGACCCGGTGGACAGATGGAGGGGAGGACCCTGGTGGACAGATGGAGGGGGACGACCCTGGTGGACAGATGGAGGGGGACGACCTTGGTGGACAGATGGAGGGGACGACCCGGTGGACAGATGGAGGGGAGGACCCTGGTGGACAGATGGAGGGGGACGACCCTTGGTGGACAGATGGAGGGGGACGACCCTGGTGGACAGATGGAGGGGGACGACCCTGGTGGACAGATGGAGGGTACGACCCGGTGGACAGATGGAGGGGACGACCCTGGTGGACAGATGGAGGGGGACGACCCTGGTGGACAGATGGAGGGGGACGACCTTGGTGGACAGATGGAGGGGGACGACCCTGGTGGACAGATGGAGGGGGACGATCCTGGTGGACAGATGGAGGGGAGGACCTTGGTGGACAGATGGAGGGGGACGACCCTGGTGGACAGATGGAGGGGGAGGACCCTGGTGGACAGATGGAGGGTACGACCCGGTGGACAGATGGAGGGGAGGACCCTGGTAGACAGATGGAGGGGGACGACCCTGGTGGACAGATGGAGGGGGACGACCTTGGTGGACAGATGGAGGGGGACGACCCTGGTGGACAGATGGAGGGGGACGACCCTGGTGGACAGATGGAGGGGAGGACCTTGGTGGACAGATGGAGGGGAGGACCTTGGTGGACAGATGGAGGGGGATGACCCTGGTGGACAGATGGAGGGGGATGACCCTGGTGGACAGATGGAGGGGGACGACTTGGTGGACAGATGGAGGGGGACGACCCTGGTGGACAGATGGAGGGGAGGACCTTGGTGGACAGATGGAGGGGGACGACCCTGGTGGACAGATGGAGGGGGACGACCCTGGTGGACAGATGGAGGGGGACGACCCTGGTGGACAGATGGAGGGGGACGACCCTGGTGGACAGATGGAGGGGGACGACCCTGGTGGACAGATGGAGGGGGATGACCCTGGTGGACAGATGGAGGGGGATGACCCTGGTGGACAGATGGAGGGGGACGACTTGGTGGACAGATGGAGGGGGACGACTCTGGTGGACAGATGGAGGGGGACGACCTTGGTGGACAGATGGAGGGGACGACCTTGGTGGACAGATGGAGGGGGACGACCCTGGTGGACAGATGGAGGGGGACGACCCTGGTGGACAGATGGAGGGGGACGACCCTGGTGGACAGATGGAGGGGGACGACTTGGTGGACAGATGGAGGGGGACGACCCTGGTGGACAGATGGAGGGATGAGTGGATGGCGTGGTGGTAGGGGCGGGTGGAGGGTGGATGGCAGGGCAGGGGTGGTTGGTTCCGGTCTAGTCGAACGCCCCAGACTGGTCGCTGTCTGGTCGCGGGTAGATGACCGCAGACGCCGTCTACCACAGTTACCATCCAGTCTCTCGGCCTGGCCTGCCTCCACCAACACCACAGCTATCTCCACCACTACCTCCACCAACGCTACAGCTATCTCCACCACTGCCTCCACGAACACCACAGGTACTCCTTCCTCCATCACTGTCTCCACCAACACCACTACCTCCTTCCTCCACCACATCCCCCCACTAACGCAACTAGCCCCTTTCTCCACCACCTATCTCCTCCAACGCCCCTACCCTTTCCTCCACCACTGCCTCCTCAACACCACCACTAGTCCTTTCTTGCGCCTTTACCATCACCACCACTCTACCTCCACCATTACTTCCCCCACCACCACCACCCTACCTCCACCATTACCTCCCCCACCACCACCACCACTCTACCTCCACCATTGCTCCCCCACCATCACCATCACCACCTCCACCATTACTCCTCCCCCACCATCACCACCACCTCCACCATTACTCCTCCCCCACCAGCAGAGCCGTTCTCTCCATCTGCGACTTGCTTGTGAAGTTCACAGATGGGGGGGGGGGGGGAGGGGGGTCTTGTGTAGTTGTGGTGGGGGGGTAGGGGTTGGGTGGGGGGGGGGTCGTGGTTTCATTGTTATTTTGCATTTTTATTTTGTTACACAATCCTCGTGTGTTGTTTTGTTAGAGATCTGTGTGTGTGTGGGTGGGTGCTCGTTCTCTCTCCTGGCTCGTGGTTTGGAGGTTTGGTTTGCTCTCGTTTTTGGTATTTTATTTTTGGAGGAGGGGGGATATTTTGTTTGTTTGTTGACTCGTATCTTTTGTTAAGAAGTTTCGAATATCAGAACAATGAGGTATATGTTCTTATAGCTCTGTGGTGTTATCTAACATCATATAACACCATGTGTTATCATGTATAACACCACGTGTTATGTATAACACCATGTGTTATCATGTATAACACCACGTGTTATGTATAACACCACATGTTATCATGTATAACACCACATGTTATCATGTATAACACCACGTGTTATCATGTATAACACCACGTGTTATCATGTATAACACCATATATGATGTATAACACCACGTGTTATGTATAACACCACGTGTTATCATGTATAAGACCATAAGATAAATTACGGTATGATGATATATAACACCATGTGATATAGGACCATATATGATAGTTCCGGGTGATATATTAGCACCGTGTGATGTTATCATAAATCACCATGTGATATCGTAAATCCCACATGTTATTACATAGATCAAATGATATCGGATGCCTTAATTTTATTTCTATGTTGCCTGATGTGATTTGATGTTATGTATAACATCATATGACGAATATCACATAGGCTGCCATGTGATATAATAAGACGCATTATGATACCACATGGAACTATATGATATCACATGGAACTATATGATATCACATGGAACTATATGATATCACATGGAACTATATGATATCACATGGATCTATATATCACATGGAACTATATGATATCACATGGAACTATATGATATCACATGGAACTATATAATATCACATGGAACTATATGATACCACATGGAACTATATGATATCACATGGAACTATATGATATCACATGGAACTATATGATAC
>NC_092232.1:9803814-9806314 GCF_036320965.1 Panulirus ornatus
CGTATTGTGTCACTGAGTCTCGTATTGTGGTCACTGAGTCTCGTATTGTGTCACTGAGTCTCGTATTGTGGTCACTGAGTCTCGTATTGTGTCACTGAGTCTCGTATTGTGGTCACTGAGTCTCGTATTGTGGTCACTGAGTCTCGTATTGTGGTCACTGAGTCTCGTATTGTGTCACTGAGTCTCGTATTGTGGTCACTGAGTCTCGTATTGTGGTCACTGAGTCTCGTATTGTGGTCACTGAGTCTCGTATTGTGGTCACTGAGTCTCGTATTGTGGTCACTGAGTCTCGTATTGTGGTCACTGAGTCTCGTATTGTGGTCACTGAGTCTCGTATTGTGGTCACTGAGTCTCGTATTGTGGTCACTGAGTCTCGTATTGTGGTCACTGAGTCTCGTATTGTGGTCACTGAGTCTCGTATTGTGGTCACTGAGTCTCGTATTGTGGTCACTGAGTCTCGTATTGTGGTCACTGAGTCTCGTATTGTGGTCACTGAGTCTCGTATTGTGTCACTGAGTCTCGTATTGTGGTCACTGAGTCTCGTATTGTGGTCACTGAGTCTCGTATTGTGGTCACTGAGTCTCGTATTGTGGTCACTGAGTCTCGTATTGTGGTCACTGAGTCTCGTATTGTGGTCACTGAGTCTCGTATTGTGGTCACTGAGTCTCGTATTGTGGTCACTGAGTCTCGTATTGTGGTCACTGAGTCTCGTATTGTGGTCACTGAGTCTCGTATTGTGGTCACTGAGTCTCGTATTGTGGTCACTGAGTCTCGTATTGTGGTCACTGAGTCTCGTATTGTGGTCACTGAGTCTCGTATTGTGGTCACTGAGTCTCGTATTGTGTCACTGAGTCTCGTATTGTGGTCACTGAGTCTCGTATTGTGGTCACTGAGTCTCGTATTGTGGTCACTGAGTCTCGTATTGTGGTCACTGAGTCTCGTATTGTGGTCACTGAGTCTCGTATTGTGGTCACTGAGTCTCGTATTGTGGTCACTGAGTCTCGTATTGTGGTCACTGAGTCTCGTATTGTGGTCACTGAGTCTCGTATTGTGTCACTGAGTCTCGTATTGTGGTCACTGAGTCTCGTATTGTGGTCACTGAGTCTCGTATTGTGGTCACTGAGTCTCGTATTGTGGTCACTGAGTCTCGTATTGTGGTCACTGAGTCTCGTATTGTGGTCACTGAGTCTCGTATTGTGGTCACTGAGTCTCGTATTGTGGTCACTGAGTCTCGTATTGTGGTCACTGAGTCTCGTATTGTGGTCACTGAGTCTCGTATTGTGGTCACTTGGTGTCGTATCTCGTCCTGTGTCCCCCGTAGATTTGTGGGCGTGAGGGAGAGAGCCGTGCCCGCGTGTTGGGATCGCTGCTTTGTGCCGTGGCGGGGAACGAGGCTTACGCTTGTACGTACCTGTATGTACGTTGTGTCGTGTGTTGTTTACTCCGTGTCTTAACCTTGGACATATGTCTGTACCATGTCTTTACTCCTGTGTTTGTTTTCTTGCACACACACACACACACACACCCTTGCGTGCCAGGTACCCGTTTCATGTAAGTGTCACCATTCTTGGATGCGAACCCTTGTTCTGTTTATAAACTTAAACTATTTGTTTTTTTTCGTTAAAGAATTACGTTGTTGTTTTCGTGACATCTCTCATAGTCGTGGGTATTCTGCCGTGTCTCGTAGAGACATGCGTCCTTGTTGCGTGTATCTCTTATCTCTTGGAGTGCTGTTGCTGCGTTATGCCGACGCACGGAGGAGCTGATAAGGAAGAGAGACAGACAGATGGGCAGACTTTCGTACGAGAGATAGCGTGGAAATCATGTTACAAACCGAGATAATAGATAAGCTAGTGTTTGTGTTATCTGTCTCCTCACTTGCCTAACCCTGTCTGATTATCTGTCTGCTTCTCTCCCGTCAATTCAGCTTCTGTTTGTTTGCCTCTTCGTCTTGTTTTATGTCTGTCTGTCGTGTCATCTGTTGCTTTTTTCTTATCTGTATATCTCATTCTGTGTTGCACGTGACCTTTGACCTTCGTTCTCATCTACAAGTCTCCCAGTCGCCGCCACATAGGATTACGAAGCAGGAGAGAGAGTGTGTGTGTGTGTGTGTGTATATATATATATATATATATATATATTCTTATGTGATTGTTCAAAACAATCACATGTTTACCAAATGGCGTCCTAGCTTCGTCTCTTCGATGTATATCAACTGACTGTTATATTCCTCTCTTGTGTCTCCCCTGATGATGTGATTATTACACGAAAGTGCACTTGGGAACTTTTCGTGTTTCATTTTCCCCGTGGACTCAGGAATATCTTGATCACGCGCAAAATTGTGATCCTTTCCAATATATATATATCATAGTGGCCGAGATAGCACAAGTCATACATTCCTTACTTGTGGCCATACCGGATGAAGATGAAAAATTGAAAAGAAAGAGAAAGAAACGAGAAGACGCCAGGTGCTAACACACCTGACGTCTTGAATGGAGGA
>NC_092232.1:9811314-9816314 GCF_036320965.1 Panulirus ornatus
CCTCATATAGATCCCATGCTTCGTATCCATATGATGTAGCTGGAACTACTATTACTTCAAACCTAACCGTATTGGCCCTCCCAGATAACGTTCTCTATTTCTACACGTTTCAGTGCTTCCAGAACCTTCGTCGCCTTACCCACCTTATGGCTCACTTCCGCTTTCATTATTTCATTCACTGCTATGTCTACTCCCAGATACCTAAACCCTTCACCTCACTTCAGTTTTTCTCCATTCAAACTCACACCCCCAGCTAACCTGTCCCTCACCCCTGCTGAACCATATCCTTGATTTTGATTCAAGTTTACTCTCATTCTTCTCATTTCACACACTCTTCCAAACTCATTCACCAACTTCTGCAGTTTCTCAATCGAATCCGCCGCCATTCCTGTATCATCGGCGAACAACAACTCACTCGCTTCCCAGGTCCTCTCATCCCCAACAGACTTCATAGTCGCTCCTCTCTCCGTGACTCTCGCATATACCTCCCTAACACCACATCCATAAACATTTTGAACAACCATGGGGACATCACACACCCCTGTTTCTCCTCCAAAAACGATCATATGCTTTCTCCCGATCCGTAAATGCCACATACAAATCCATCTGTTTCTCTAAGTATTTCTCACTCTTCCTCAAAGCCAACACCTGATCCACACATCCTCTACCACTTCTGAAACTGCACTGTTCCTCCCCAGTCTGATGCTCTGTACATGCCTTCACCCTCTCAGTCATTACTCTCATGCAACTTAGCAGAAATACTCAACAAACGTATACCTCTGTAGTTTGAACACTCGCCTTTATATCTCATGCCTTTATACAGTGGCACTATACATGCATTCTGCCAATCCTCAGGCACCTCACCTTGATCCATACATGTATAGAATGTCCTTACCAACCAATCAAGAACACAGTCATCCCCTTTCTTGATGTATTCAACTGCAATACCATCCACTCCAGCCGCCTTGCCGCGTAACATTTCATGCAACGTTTTCATCACCTCTTCTCTCTTCACTAAACCATTCTCCATGACTTTCACTTCGCACAACACCCCAACCCAATCACAGGGCATCCATCTGCCACTCTATCACCAAACACATTCAACAGTCCTTCAAAACACTCACTCCATCTCCTCGTCACTTCATCACTACTTGTTATCACTTCCTCACTTGTTCCCTTCACCGATGTTCCTATCCGTTCTCTTTTTTTCCGCACATTAATCACCACCTGATATATATATATATATATATATATATATATATATATATATATATATATATATATATATATATATATATATAACGAACTTATTGAAAATAACATTTGCCTCCACATTTCCAATATGATATGTTCCACAGTGTCGTAGTATCTCTGCAAGGGTATGGTACAGAACATCGACTGGGGAGAACT
Organism: Panulirus ornatus; assembly: GCF_036320965.1. Lineage (NCBI taxonomy): Eukaryota > Metazoa > Arthropoda > Malacostraca > Decapoda > Palinuridae > Panulirus > Panulirus ornatus. Next base: position 9,812,725 of record NC_092232.1, read on the forward strand.
TTTACCTGGCTCCCCTGTAAGTACCGTCGACTGTAAATGATTTTCGGATATCTCGTATGATTTACGTCGGTCCCGCACTCAATTTGTCTTTCTTTTTTTTTTTTTTTTACATTTTGATATTGTGGGTCTCTTGGCAAGTGACAGATCCCTGGATGTTCATTTCGATTGCCTTCTCGTATAGATCGAGAAGAATATTGTTTCTTCTGGTAAGATAAAGATTGGAAGTATGTTTTCTCTCTCTCTATATTTCTTTCCTTCAATTTACATAAATGCAAATTTACCGCCTCGTTGGGGGCTGCTAAAACGAGAGCATGATTTACAAGAATATTTACCGTCATTTATTTTCGTAGGAATTATGAGCGAGTGCGTAGGTGAAAATGTGTAAATATGTAAATATGTTTTGGCTGAAGCTGTAAATTGAAGGTTAGGAGAAATGGTTATTATTATTCTTAAGCGATGATTGTTCCCCACAAAGTTCTTGATCAGGTAAAGTTGTCTTAGTCGCATAAATTAAGTAAAGATTCTTTATTAAGTCAATATTTTTTTTGATCAAGTAAAGTTCTCTTGATCGTGTAAAGTTCCGGTTAGAGTCGATGTTTAAAGTTCTCTTGATCATGTAAAGTTCCGGGTAGAATCGATGTAAAGTTCTCTTGATCATGTAAAGTTCCGGGTAGAATCGATGTTTAAAGTTTTCTTGATCATGTAAAGTTCCGGGTAGAATCGATGTAAAGTTCTCTTGATCATGTAAAGTTCCGGGTAGAATCGATGTTTAAAGTTCTCTTGATCATGTAAAGTTCCGGGTAGAGTCGATGTAAAGTTCTCTTGATCATGTAAAGTTCCGGGTAGAATCGATGTTAAAGTTCTCTTGATCATGTAAAGTTCCGGGTAGAGTCGATGTAAAGTTCTCTTGATCATGTAAAGTTCCGGGTAGAATCGATGTTTAAAGTTCTCTTGATCATGTAAAGTTCCGGGTAGAGTTGATGTAAAGTTCTCTTGATCATGTAAAGTTCCGGGTAGAGTCGATGTAAAGTTCTCTTGATCATGTAAAGTTCCGGGTAGAATCGATGTAAAGTTCTCTTGATCATGTAAAGTTCCGGGTAGAATCGATGTAAAGTTCTCTTGATCATGTAAAGTTCCGGGTAGAATCGATGTTTAAAGTTCTCTTGATCATGTAAAGTTCCGGGTAGAGTCGATGTAAAGTTCTCTTGATCATGTAAAGTTCCGGGTAGAGTCGATGTTTAAAGTTCTCTTGATCATGTAAAGTTCCGGGTAGAATCGATGTAAAGTTCTCTTGATCATGTAAAGTTCCGGGTAGAATCGATGTAAAGTTCTCTTGATCATGTAAAGTTCCGGGTAGAATCGATGTAAAGTTCTCTTGATCATGTAAAGTTCCGGGTAGAATCGATGTAAAGTTCTCTTGATCATGTAAAGTTCCGGGTAGAATCGATGTAAAGTTCTCTTGATCATGTAAAGTTCCGGGTAGAGTCGATGTAAAGTTCTCTTGATCATGTAAAGTTCCGGGTAGAAGTCGATGTTAAAGTTCTCTTGATCATGTAAAGTTCCGGGTAGAGTCGATGTAAAGTTCTCTTGATCATGTAAAGTTCCGGGTAGAGTCGATGTAAAGTTCTCTTGATCATGTAAAGTTCCGGGTAGAGTCGATGTAAAGTTCTCTTGATCATGTAAAGTTCCGGGTAGAATCGATGTAAAGTTCTCTTGATCATGTAAAGTTCCGGGTAGAATCGATGTAAAGTTCTCTTGATCATGTAAAGTTCCGGGTAGAGTCGATGTAAAGTTCTCTTGATCATGTAAAGTTCCGGGTAGAATCGATGTTTAAAGTTCTCTTGATCATGTAAAGTTCCGGGTAGAGTTGAATGTAAAGTTTCTCTTGATCATGTAAAGTTCCGGGTAGAAAAAGTCCGAGAGCCCCAGTGAAGTCGCGCGTCCGATCATGTAAACTTTATCATGTAAATTCCGGGAGATTGATGTATTCCTGTCATAAAGTTCGGGTGATGTGTTTAGAAGTTGACAGAAGAGATCGGGAGAAGAGTAAAGTTTTGATCATGAAAGTAGAGAGAAGTAGGTTAAGAGTTCTTTTAGATCCAAAATTACCATCATCATTGCATGAAAGCTAAGTTAGATCAGTGTAAAGTTCCGGTAGTGTCGTGCCCAGTGGTGGAGCCGCGCGTCGTCACTGTTGCATTATGATAATTCTGGCAGGTTGTACCGTCAGCACGGCGGTGTGTAGTGTGGCAGGTGATGAGTTAGAGCAGAGTGGTGGAAGCGGATGAGGGAGGAGATAGGTACGTAGCTGCCACTCAAGATTCCTTGCTTAGTTGTCGAAGCTAAGTTAGATGGCAGGTGTTGGTAGCTGGTGGCAGCTGATCGTAGCTTAAGTTAGCTGGTGGTAGTATTCTGGCAGCTGGTGGTAATTGATTACAGCATCTGGTAACTAGCGGCAGGTGATGAATACTGTGGCAGGTGTGTGCAAGCTCCTGTTAGTCTGCAGCGCCTATCTTCTAATTGCTTGGTTAGTTTGTCACCAGCATAATACGACGTTGTAAATGTGCAGTGATCGAATAAATATACAGTAAATGAATAAATACTGACTGTGAATAAATTGAACATGCATACTGAATAAATAGGCATGTATAAATGATGAACTAGTGAACCTGTAAATACATAATTAATCATGATAAATGAATAAATAACATTAATGAAAAATGAAATGAAAAATGAAAATGAACATGATAAATGAATAAATAAACATGATAAATGAATAAATGAACATGATAAATGAATAAATAACTGATAAATGAATAAATGAACATGATAAATGAATAAATAAACATGATAAATGAATAAATGAACATGATAAATGAATAAACATGATAAATGAGAGACAGTTTACCGTAAAGCTGAGTCTTCCTCATTTCACTAATGTTGATTCTTTCCTCATCGGCTTTGGGTCACATTGGAGTAAACACGTTCCAGGCCCCTGTCTCTCACACCCCACACACGCCCCGCCCCACACACCCTACGCCCCGCCCCACACACTCCACGCCCCGCCCCACACACCCCACACCCCGCCCCTCACACATCCAAAGCCCCGCCCCACACACCCCACGCCCCGCCCCACACACCGCACACCCCGCCCCTCACACGTCCAAAGCCCCGCCCCTCACACCCCACGCCCCGCCCTTCATACCCCACGTCCCGCCCCTCTCACCCCACGTCCCTCCCCTCACCACTCAGGCTCCGTGCCTTGCACAATCGAGTGATATATATATATATATATATATATATATATATATATATATATATATATATATATATATATATATATATATATATATATATATAGGCAGAACCTTCCACTCAAGATATTAGCTTTCATTATCCTCCGAGATGAGTCATTCCTTTAGATGAGAGCCTTCCCTCTCCCCTCCTTCCCTATGTGGGATGTTTACTCACATGAGTTCGCGGGATTATCTCACTCACCCACACTGGCGGGGGTCGGCGAGGGTGCAGCCTCCCACTGTGACAGCCTCCCACTGTGACAGCCTCCCACTGTGACAGACACCCACTGTGAC